>NC_069504.1:152669772-152889772 GCF_027579735.1 Bombina bombina
ACACAGTCACATACTCACACACTCACACAGTCACATGCTCACACAGTCACATACACACAGTCACATACCAACACAGTCACATACCAACACAGTCTTATACTAACACAGTCACATACTAACACAGTCACATACTCACACACTCACATACTCACACACTCACATACAAACAAGACATCAGACAGGATACCTGCCCAGGTGTTGGGCTAAATTCTCTAGATAATCTAGAGAATTTAGCCCAACAGTTGCTTTTGCAAAAATGCTCCAAGTAAAATCACTATGAATAAATATATCTCCACTATAATGAATATATGTAATATATATAATCTCAAAATATATCAATATATCCACTATCCGCCGCCCCGCTCCACCTGAACTGGCCCGCATATGATGATTCCATTCTGAATGATCCTGAGTCTCAGAGTCCTCCTCCTCCCTGGCGGCCCAGCAAGTGTGGTCCAGGCGGCCCTGGCCCTCAGTGAGTGACACTGCTGTGACAGATCACAGACTGAGACTGAGCCTGTGACTGTGTGAGAGACAGACACAGACTCAGTCACTGTCTGAGTGAATGCTCTATAATTTGGCTAAGGGACAGGGCTGGCTTAGTTTTATTGGCCAAGTGACAAGTGAGGAGTTACTAGTTGCGGTAAGGTGAGGTCTTAGGTTAGCGACGGCGGCCGGTTAATTAACTTGCGGAGGCAGCGGAGCCGGAGAGGGGGTTAAAAATGTAACTAATTATAAAAGGGTTTTATAACAACTTACTACACAGTGCTGCAGCCTTAGTGGGGACTAAGTCAGTAACAGCAGGGACTGATTACCTGCCGGCGGCCGCAATATCGCAGACTTAGCGAGCAAAGCTGCAATTGCAAAAATATAATTTATAGCAGCAGCCAGCCAGCCCAGCTGAGCTGCCGGCCGGCGGCCCACCGGGATTTTTTCCAGTATCCCGGCTGCCCAATCCGGCCCTGGATGGGTAGAATTCCAAATAAATCATCTTCCCTTTAGTATATACTATTTATTTTTAAAGGTTTTTAATGACGTTCACTGTGTAATTTTGCATATATATATATATATATATATATATATATATATATATATATATACACACACAGTATATATATATATATATATATACACACAGTATATATATATATATATATATATATATATATACAAATATAAGACTCCGCACTTAATATGAATAAATAATGAATGCAAAAATGTGCAAAATAAGGAAATATCTGTAATGTACACAAAAGAAAAAGTAATAACGTAATTATACTGCATACACAGAATCAAAATGCCACAAACATCCATACAACCATACATACAAACTGGGCGTCCCCAGTTATCAAGCAAATATGGATCAGATGGAGAGCAAAAAAGCAACCCCAGGTTATTTGTGTAAAACTATGGGTAAATCTGTACAGTTCATGCACTATAAGCAGTTCATGCAAATGGCAAAAAAGCAATGGTTAGGTAGCTGGCAATTGCAGAGGTAAAAGAATCACAGATGAAGCAGTTCATGCACTTTAGAAAGTTGATACATCCAACAAATGGTAAACGTTATTAGGATAACACGTAATCTCAAGTATCACCAAGATCTAATAAAGTGTTTCCATTTATGTATAAACCTTGTTTCCATATGTGTATTAACTTTGAAGGTATATTGTAATGCCACTCTGGCACTCAAGGACCAAAGTCCGCTGTGAGGATCTGTGCAAATGTAACGCTCACAGAGCGATCTCACCCAAACCGTGTCTGGTATATAGTAGAGAGCGTCCGTG
The DNA here is from genome assembly GCF_027579735.1 of Bombina bombina. Taxonomy (NCBI): domain Eukaryota; kingdom Metazoa; phylum Chordata; class Amphibia; order Anura; family Bombinatoridae; genus Bombina; species Bombina bombina. The sequence continues at coordinate 152,671,557 of NC_069504.1, forward strand.
TCACAGGTAATAGTAGTGATTCAAGCTATGCTCCGCATCGATAGAAGTGTCAGCAATCCAATGCAGCATGTGAGTATCCAACTCCCTTGGCGTCTGACGTCACATCCACCAGTCAGTCAACGCGCGTTTCGGGCTCCGCCTTTCAACTTGGCCTGTCGTCATCCGGATAGCCACCTCCTTTTCAAGCTTGAAGCTTGTTACTGTAGAATACGCCCATTGGCGTCATTACTCCACAACTCATTCATAAAAAGACAGCCACATCACAGACATAAGCAAATGCATTAAATGAATACTTTAAGCTTTAAACTGAGCTTATACATGATATATATATTTGCGATTAGGCTGTAACCATTTTTATGAAGCTTTAATGCTGAGTTACAATTTTACAGAGAGATCCAAATGCTTCAAATTAAACAACACCCAAAACGAGATGAAAAAATGAAAAAATTGTAGAAATTTTTTTATGAAAAAAGAATATATTTTTTTTAAAATTTTTTGTAAAAAAAGAACAAATAATAAAAAAATAAAAAATAAAAATGTCTATATCAAGACTAACAGATCTCTTACCAAAGAGAACAGATGAGACCACAGTCCCTATACAAAAGTGCCCCTTGTAATTTCCCTATTGAGACCATAGGGAGTCAAGGAATCCATTTTTTGGATCCAAAGTGCTTCTTTTTCGAACAGTAACTTTTGCCTATTCCCACCTCTCCTTAAAGGGCCAACCCCATCCACCACCTGAAATTTGAGTTGACTTTTATTATGCCCTAAAAGCGTAAAATGATGGGCAACCGGGGCAGAGGGGTCTAGCTACTTTATGCTGTTTAATCCTTTCACGGATGGATTTTGTGGTTTCACCCACGTAGGCTAGGAGCTTTTCATTGATACTAAAGTACATATATCTGATTGTTAGTGCTTATCCTCTTATTTGATATATATTTAATATATATACATACAGTAAATAAAAATATATATATAGTTAAAACCAAAAAGCCTTCATTCCCATTGGCTGCTTATACTTTTCTTCTATATTGTGCTCCAAAACATTTATGTGTTTACCTAATACAAATGTGGGTGGCTAACAAATTCAAACAGAAATGCCGCTAATGGACTGAAATATCAAACTGCAAGGAAGCTAAAAAGATGAAGTGTTGACAACACAATCTCTAAAAAATTGGAATCTGTGCCTTAGGTAAAAAAGTAGCGTATAGAATAATTTTTAGTTAGCAGAAATCTGAGGAGGTATCTGTGTAGGTGGCCATGTCCCAGAATGTAGTTGCTGTATATATGAAAACTTGAGGAGAGTTTGAGAACTTTTTACATTTTTCAACTGCAAATCTTGGCTGGTGATTTGGAAATTATAAACTGAGAATGCAACTAGAAGCAAATGCAAGGTTAAGTGAAATATGTGTTCAGCTAGCTCCCAGTAGATTGCATTTCTGCTCATTCCAATGGAATGAAGCAAAATTATAATAAAAAATGATTTGAAAGTTGTTTAAAATTGTATGTTCTCACTGAAATGTATGTTACATCTGAATCATGAAAGAAAAATGTGGGTTTCATGACCCTTTAAGAAAATATTGCAATTTAATTTGTTTTTGCTTTTTTATCAGTGCCATATGCTGCCATTACATTTGCTGTCCTCTGAAAGATTCGGCATTCCAGATAACTTCATAATTTTCTATAGGAGGTTGCTGGCCACTCACTGGAATTTCCAGGTCCAGTCCCTATTTTTTTTTTTTAGAGAATTAAGGAAGATCTAGTCACAGCGCGCCTGATTGTGCCATTAAACTGAATGTAGCTAGCTCCCGCTACCAGGCCAGAGCGGGAGCGAGCTACATTCAGTTTAATGGCGATCAAGCGCACTGTAACTAGACGGTATGCCCGCGATGCGCTTAGGAAAAAACAAACCTCTCGGTATAGAGAGAGGAGCGGCATTCTGCAAAATTAAACTTCGTAAGAAAATATCTCTGCAATACTTTGTTGTATAAAGTTGGCGCTACAATAATCTTATATAATTCTGCACTATATGCAGGATTATATAACATTATTTTGTAGATTTACTGCCCTTTTAAGTATCTAAACTTTAGATTGTGATCACACAGATGCCACAAAACTGGGACATGTTAAAGGAACAGGGTACTTTACTTTTTCTTTTTCAATTTAATGTTTTGCCAATTATCCATTTTACCTGCTATAGTGTATTAAATATAATAATAAATAATAATAAAAATAAATCCTTTACCTTTGTTTTGTCATTTCAAATAGCTGCTTTTGCCTGTTGAAACTGCCACCTATACGGAAAATATCAATACTGCAGTAGTCTGCATATAAAAATCTATGCAAACTAGATACAGCAAAATAAGTTACACTCTTAATAGGGGGTGGAATAGGGGGTGGAGAAATAATTACTAATTAATGTTAATTTTCAAATGTTGGTTATAGATTCCCTATGACCTCTAGGGAGAGAGGGGGGGACTAGGGGTTTGAGCCCTTAGACCTATAGAAACCAAACCTGGGTGTTTCCAATAGGTAGTGCCTTATGCCAAATAATATATAATTATTACTGAGAAGAGGGATAGAGAAAGTGAGGCATATAGGGCACACTTGGCGGGGCAAAAACCAATGCTATATTGATTGTGTGGTGTGTCGTTTGTTTATTAAAACTTAACTTTTATATCAATAACCATTTAAAAAAAGAGAGTGGAAAATTCCACTGGTGAATATAAGAACAGACAAACAATCTTAAAATTGTGTCCGAGTGGTACTCGGTACACAAAAGGCTCCTCTCAAATGTGATACAGTGATCAGTTTGTATCACACTGTCCTGTTGAAATAAAGTGAATACAATATCTTTAGCTATATGTTAATACTTGAAAGTATGAGTACCATTTCCATCAGTTATATTTGTGGTGATGTGCCATGTAAGTGTTTTGCATTTAACTTGGCCCGTTACAAATATTATCATACAAAATAAATTCTCCGACCTCTAGTGGGGTTATGTGGACGTTTGAGTGTTTACCACATTGTAAAAAGGTCTTTATTAGTGATGGCACACAGATTGATTATATTCTGATATGTATAGAGAGAATTTATAATAAACAGCTATGCGTCAGGATGTTTATGCTATTAACATCAGTTCAATAGTCTGTACAGTTTTTGCTGCCAAATTTGACAGTTTAGCGATGTCTGGCGTATATTGTTTAATATTGATTTACCCCAGTTATTCATGCATTAGATTTGTGCTATTTGCATTGCTTTAACATGGTGAATACAAATACTCCAGGTGAGCGTAGGATTCTGAGATAGTCCAGAATCTCATAACACTGTGCAGGCTCATATAGCGTGATAACCCATTAAAAAGTAAACATTATATTGTACGGCTTTTGATGGCCTATTTCAATTAAACTATGGCTATACTATTGCTACAGTAAGCAGGCACTGGTAATATTAACTATAAAGATTATTGTCAGAAAATAATTGTACTCAGAAAATCGTCTGTCTATAGCGACGGCTTGTACTTGAGCATACTTGCTCAGTGTGCTTAGAGGAATATGGCTACACCTCACTGACGAGGCCCAATGAAGGCCGAAACGATCGTCTGGGGTTGCTGTGTTCCTTGTTCAGAGAAGAATTGCCTGGTATTTCGGCGCTGGACTGACCGTTATAGGCGGGATCAGACTGATATACTACAGGAAAGTTCTACTCTGTGAAAAGCATTACTGGGCTAAAAAGCTGCACCCAGGTGGTAAATCGCCATAGAACAGGCTAACAATACTATTGAGCCAGTTGTTCGTTCCTGTGAGTGCACTTCTCTCTGTATGTATTTAGTCTCCCTATGGGAAAAAGGGGCAACCAGACGTGGACTCCTTGCTCAGTGTGCTTAGAGGAATATGGCTACACCTCACTGACGAGGCCCAATGAAGGCCGAAACGATCGTCTGGGGTTGCTGTGTTCCTTGTTCAGAGAAGAATTGCCTGGTATTTCGGCGCTGGACTGACCGTTATAGGCGGGATCAGACTGATATACTACAGGAAAGTTCTACTCTGTGAAAAGCATTACTGGGCTAAAAAGCTGCACCCAGGTGGTAAATCGCCATAGAACAGGCTAACAATACTATTGAGCCAGTTGTTCGTTCCTGTGAGTGCACTTCTCTCTGTATGTATTTAGTTCAATAGTCTGTACAGTTTTTGCTGCCAAATTTGACAGTTTAGCGATGTCTGGCGTATATTGTTTAATATTGATTTACCCCAGTTATTCATGCATTAGATTTGTGCTATTTGCATTGCTTTAACATGGTGAATACAAATACTCCAGGTGAGCGTAGGATTCTGAGATAGTCCAGAATCTCATAACACTGTGCAGGCTCATATAGCGTGATAACCCATTAAAAAGTAAACATTATATTGTACGGCTTTTGATGGCCTATTTCAATTAAACTATGGCTATACTATTGCTACAGTAAGCAGGCACTGGTAATATTAACTATAAAGATTATTGTCAGAAAATAATTGTACTCAGAAAATCGTCTGTCTATAGCGACGGCTTGTACTTGAGCATATTGCTCCAACAATTAAAGCATATTTCGATTGTTTGTCTGTTCTTATATTCACCAGTGGAATTTTCCACTCTCTTTTTTTAAATGGTTATTGATATAAAAGTTAAGTTTTAATAAACAAACGACACACCACACAATCAATATAGCATTGGTTTTTGCCCCGCCAAGTGTGCCCTATATGCCTCACTTTCTCTATCCCTCTTCTCAGTAATAATTTTCAAATGTTATCTGAGACTGAGATAAGATAAGGAAGCATTTGTGTTTATATAGAGTGATAAGATATTGATATGTTCTCCCTTTAAGCTCAGCCCATTTGGATGGGCTGTGGTTTCAAAGAGCAATGATAACTATTTAATATACAGAAATAAACCTAAAATATCAATTTCAAATGTTATACTCTGCAACCAGTATAACATTTAATTGGACACACATTAAGGGGAAACCAGTTTTACAGTACGGTGGTAATCCTGGTGGATTTGAAGGGATTATTTGTGCAACACAGTACACTGTCCCTTTAATTATAGGGCCATTTTTCAACAAACAGATCATGCAAAAATTGATACACCATGAAAATATCTGATTTTGTTCGCTTCAACATTAATAGGTCCCTCTGCAGACATTAACATAATTATCAAGTTATAGATTTGTTGTTTTTATTTGTATTTTGTTTTGAGAGATACTTTTGATATCCTTAATACTCACAGGGTATCAATACTGTCAAAAAATACTAAAAAATAACTAACATTTACTACATTTGAACGTCACGTTTGCATATGTGAAGATGAGATTTTCAAACATTGCCGTTGAATATTAAAATCAATAGAAATATTTGGGTTTTATGTTGAATGGTTTTTAATACTGCTTATATTAAATAAACATAAAACACAATTTTTTCATGATTGAGAAAGAGCATAGTCTTTAAAAAGTTTTTTTTTAATTTACTTCTATAATCAAATTAACTTTGTTCTTATGGTATTCTTTGTTGAAGAGAATACATAGGTATGCAGTGTGCACATGTCTGGAGAACCATATGGCAGCACTTTTGCAATAATTCTTTTGAGCACTAGATGGCAGCATTGCTTTCACAATGCATAATATTTTTAAAGGACCATTAAACTTGACTTTCAACAATGCATACAATGTATAAGTGTATTAATTGTTTTGCATCCTTTTACTGTAAAATACATATACAAATTGTGCTTGTTTGACTTTCTCATAGGGAGGCTTGGGTTAATACTTTTAGGTAATTTGTGTGAGCTTTTGTTTACTTTCCCTCCCACCCAGAAGAATCTAGCAAAAAGGCCCAACATAGTCTCAACACAGAGCCAGCAAGACTCCAGATAGAACAGAACAACCCAGAGAGCATGTCTCTCTTCAACATAGGTTAAACCCTCTGTTCCACCTCCTGAATCCAGGAGAAGGCAAGGACCATACCTCCATAAGGAGGAGAACTAGCCCCCCTAAGAAAAAAAGGGGCCATTAAATACAGAGCACCTGCCCACAAGGCCACAGGCTGAACAAGAGATCAATCTCCAACGCAGATGAACTTGGAAGGAATCCCCTTAGAAATTAGCCTGCTAGCATACAGACAAGGTGCAATAGCTGCAGCAGTTACCCTGCAAATCCTTCGCCTGCAGAACTATGAAGCCATCAAGTTACTTCAGCAAGCTGACCAAGGGAAACCATTCAATAAAGTGTAACCCAATGAGCACGGCACTCAGAAAACCTGGCCAAAAATGACCAGGTCAACTAGCCAGACCAAAGGTCATAGCCCAATGTTCCTTGGAAGTGGAGAACCCCAAACTCGCCCTAGAGTCTGAAAAGTCCGGTAACAACCTGCAACGGGATCCACAAGGGAAAATGCTGAGCTAAAACGTGCTGCAACCTCTGGGGGAAACAAGCAGCCCTGCAAGGAGGGATAAACATAATCTGGGTTACCCGCATGTGTAGTAGTAGGGAGCGGTATGGAACCCCCAGAGGCGGATCGCTCAGCGGTCCCTTTATTCCCCGAGCCCAAGGAACAAGGCGCTCTAATACGGCATACAAAACATAACTGATTGACATTTGTCAACGGGGCCAATTCCCATTCTTCACAAGTCGAAGAATCTGAATCTGAACAGTCTCAGCATCAGAATCCTCCATAACTGGATAGAGCATAAAATAATATGGACTATAAGAAAACAAAATCTAAATGGCACCTGACACCCACCATGGCTGGGGCACTCACCACCTCCTATGAACTAGACACTGGCAGACCAGAATTTTTCCGTCGCCACACGGTCAGAAATGCGGAAATGGAAGGCCAGATCGTAAACATGCCCAGTCACAAGGTGAACCGTACAGTCCAAAAAAAGCGCGCCCAACCATAAAGGTTGCATCACTTCCAAAGGCCTTTATGTTCCAAGCTAAGAGCCCAGTTAACTCTACACATAAGCAGATTGAATCACCTAACAAACCTGATTAAACCCCCCCCCCTGTTCAATAATCCCCCTCAGGAGATATTAACCCTCGATTCCAAGACACTAAAAGGAGTCTCACTGAGACCCTGTATTTTTTATAAGTCCCGCAAGATAGCACCCTACAGGAAACAAATGGGTTACAGTACATTCTACGCCGTGGAACAGGAACACGGCCCTTCAAGTGTGATGGATAGTAGCATCACCTCCGCCATGGACTTGAGAGAAGAAAGCAGGCAGCGAAGCGAAGTTCGACAACGCTGATTGCTTGTGGAGCTGTTAACATGAGTCGGGATGGTTTCGCAGAAAGATTATCCCTGCATCTCCGGACTCTAACTTTCATCTAGGCCCTCACTGAGAGACTGATAGGATTACTTAAAACTTCCGTCCCATGTCGAAGAGTACTACCCTCCATAAGAGACAAACAAACTTCTGACACTTCTCTGCCAACCTCCTGGGACAAAAGGCAAATAATGACTGGGGGATAAGGGAAGTGGGAGGAGTATTAAGGGGTGTCTTTGCCTCCTCCTGGTGGCCAGGTTATTATTTCCCAAAAGTAATGAATGCAGCTGTGGACTCTTTCCATTTATGAAGAAAAAGGCACTTAAAGTGAATGTCAATTTTGATGCTAAAGTGCCCGGTTTTTAAAAATTCGATTAAAAAACAGGGGCACTTTAATTCATCAAAATTTACATTTCACTCCTGTTGTGAAAAAACAACTTACCTTTTAATCTTGACAGCAGCTCCAGCTTCCTCCGGTCGTTGCAAGTCATTTCTGATGTCAGAAATGATGGATAGGTCATCCTCCAATCACGACTTCCCCCCCTGGGGGAATCAGTGTCTGATTCAACGCTGTGATTGGAGGAAGCCAGATTCCTCATTTTAGACCCAGGAAGAGGCTTTGCGACAGGTGGAGGAAGCTGGAGCGGCTGTCAAGTTTAAAAGGTAAGTATTTTTTCACAACGAGTGAAATGTAAATTTTGATGAATTAAAGTGCCCCTGTTTTTAATCAAATTTTTAAAAACTGGGCACTTTAGCATCAAAATTGACATTCACTTTAAAGTGCCTTTTCATTGCAGTCTATGGGGAACTGTGTGTTCCCTGTAAATATATATTTGTATATGCTTATATACAGGGTATTTATTTGTTGTTTTTTGTTTTTTAAATCTTGTATTAAAGCTTTGTACTGATACATTAGTAACTCAATACAATAACATGTTGATATTTTGATAAACATCCATCTGAGTTATTTCATATAAAGAACATAAAACAAAGATTTCCAATATAATCAGCTTGGTCATTCCAAACAAAAGAAAAACAAGTATAATACAGTTTCTAGACTCCAAGAAAAAAAGGAGACATATACAACTGTACTAATGTTATATAATGTGTGACAACATGTAAGACCATCATAGAAAAATACTTATACAAGATAATGAACGGAATAAAAACCTAATTATTGGATTCAGTACAACTTGAAATGTAAAGATTGTGGATAATTACCTACATAAGAAATCAAAACAAATAACATAAATTAGCTAACATGCATTACCCTACAAAGAAAAAGTAAAAGAAGAGGATAGAAAAATGTTATGACCATTATAATATCAGGAATGATTGGAAAGGGGCCGTGAATAAGGCGTGTTGGGCATGCTGAATTCTTTTGTTGGTTCTGCCCTTTTCTAAGGGCGGAGAAGTATGGCATCAAACACATGCTGAATTATAAAGTAAATTTAAACAAATATTTATTTATGTTACCTTTCTATTTCATGTTATTGGCTCAATGTTTAAAACCTGTATGTTTCTTTTATATTAACTTAACATTATTTATCTGCATACTGACCCTTTAATGTGATATCTTGCCTAACAATGATGTGATGATATCACTGACACATAGTAAGCGTGCACAGGGTTGCTTGCTCACATATAAATTTCATGTGGACAGGGTTTCATTTGACTTGGGACCTAATGATGTATTAGGGGTGTGCATTGTTTTGACAAAAATATAATAATAATAATATTGCAATCAAATTAAAAATTCTAATTCTCACCCTTCAAAACTCTCCACTATACTACAAGGCAGTTACTTTATAAGCTCATTTATTACTATCCATAACTAACCTCGGCAGAGGAGATAAGATAAATAAAACCTGTTACTATGGGAACATTCATTGCATATATTTTTTTCAGTATTTCAACCACTAATATAGTACATCTGCATATTATTCTCAGGCTAATATTGCTTTCAATAAATTATAATATCTACTAGACATGTGCGTTTGGTTTTGTTCTGAATCGAAATTCGGACAAATTCATCATATTCGGAGATTTGAAACTATTCGAATTTCCGAATTACCCTAGCAACGAAATGAAACTAATCCGAATGTATCTGTAACTAATAAATTCTGAATTAGTTTGGATTTATTTGTTACATTCGAATGGCCATGGACTAATCGCAATTCAGTATAAAAATTAAATTTAGTGCGATAGAACAGTGAAATAATTCCGTTTGTGTAACTTGGAACCATCTATATCAACATAACACATACCGAACTTCCGAATTTACAAATCGAATCCGAAACAAATACATCCACATTTATTCAAATCCGAATGAATCCGAAACGAATACATTCGATTGTATCCAAATTCGAATTGATCCAAAAGTAAATTTGAGAAAATCCGAATCGGTCCGAAACAAACCGAAACCTTTAAATCCTCACTGATAAATGTGACTCTGTAAAGATGTGTAGCCCCTAACTTCATACAATTTATCACACCATAAACTGAATATCCCCTATTGATCATCCTACAACCAACACTCACAAAAGCTATCCCCATCTTTTGTCTCCGACTGCTGCAAAGATTGTGAGCTGTCTGAATTAGCCTTGCACACACAGAGCCAGCTCAACCTTGTAACAAGTGGGTCCATCAGACCCAGGCAGCACTTGACAAGGGGCAGCATTTCAGTCACTGTCAGACCCAGATCACTCCTGATCTCTGTCTCCGTGGGGGAAGTTACAGGCTCCCAGCAGCAGAACCTCATCATGCACAAAGAACCAATCAAGAGTCGCATGTTAGGTTGGACAAGTGCATCTCTTCCATAACTTCCTTCCCACTTATTGCGCAATTCTGAGCATAAGCATTGGAGGCATGAAGGTAGGTAGGCAGGCTTAGTAAGGTCAGCGGTGAGGCTAGTAGGTTAATGTGCTAATCAATAATGTTACTACTGGTTAGGGCGTTATTGCATTTTTGGTCCGAGGCAACAAAAAATCTTAAGCCGGCTCTCAACTTACACAGTTTAAAGTTAACATTATCCTCAGTAATCCAACAATTTTGCTTTAATGTATTCATATCCACTGCCAAACAAGAATTGCTTCACACTCAATTGATGGAAAGAAAGTCAAGTTAGGGTGCACACGGTGCTATGATTATCCATGGCGATATACATAAGTTTACTACATACATGGGAGTCAAACTAAATATTTTAACTTCTAATGTACAACTATAGCAGCTAAGCTAATTGCCCTCTGCAGTATGCTCAGTGGAAGAATGACAACCATTTGTCGTCCAGTCAACCACCATGTACGTGGTTGAAGACATCACAGAGAACAAGTAAGTCCCTGCAGCAGTCTTATTCTTGAACCTGCAAGCAGGGGGTGGCTTTGAAAGCCCATATCTCAGCCCCCAGGCTAAAGTCGGCCCTTTCAAATGAGTAGTCTTATGCTCCTGTCCCACTGCCAGGTGATTATCATAACAATGACCTCACAGCACTGGTTCTATTTTTGGGGTTCTGATGATTTTTAAGAGGCATTTACTACTTTCTATAGGTTGAATGGTGCAACATTTTTTTTTTATATATATAAGGTTTTCCTACGTTTATAGCTGCAGTTAAAGGGACACTTAACACCTGCCTGCTAAAATCCTTAATTCTTGCTCCTTCTAATCAATCAAAATCAAGTTAGCATGAATGTCTATGCCAACTTGTCATCTTACCCCAAATTGTTCAAAAAAAGTGTTTTCAATAACAATGGTTTACCTGTGCTCTTTGTGTGCATGAATGCCGCCATATTGTGATGTGCGTTACACACAGGTACACCAGTCACATGACACGCACGCATATTGTTCTATTATGTATTTGCTGCAGTGCTTAGAGGAATCACATCTGCAGCACACACTCACTGTGATGCATTCAGCAGCAACACATGTGATTCTTGCAGAGCGTGTGCTGCAGTGTTTGTAGAGATATTGTTTCAAATGTGACTAATAGTAATACGTATTTTCAACATAGTAATACATACGTTAGTAAATGCAGGCTTCAAGAACAAGAATTTAAAGTAGCAAGCTCTGGGGAGGAAGGGGGAGATCAGCCCGGAAATAAAGGATAAGCCTTGGATAAGAAAATACAAGCTCCGGTTATTTCAAATGGTTGCCAAGCACTCCTGACCCTGCAGTGCATAATACTGCACTGGGAGATCCTTACCCTTCCAGCCCGAAAGTTAGATTACTCCTTGGGCTCAAAGCGTGACTCCTACTGCTGGCTAACAAAAGGCAACCTAGTCTGTCACTGCCAGGGAGCGTTTGCAAACTCCACAACTGCAGCCTGTTACCAGCGTCTGGAAACTCTACATACTGGGGAGCATGTTCAAACTCATGTCAATCCTTTAGCCAGCAGTAGGAGTCACGCTTTGAGCGCAAGGAGTAATCTAACTTTCGGGCTGGAAGGGTAAGGATCTCCCAGTGCAGTATTATGCACTGCAGGGTCAGGAGTGCTTGGCAACCATTGGAAATCACCGGAGCTTGTATTTTCGTATGCAATACGTATCTTTATTTCCGGGCTGATCTCCCCCTTCCTCCCCAGAGCTTGCTACTTTAAATTCTTGTTCCTGAAGCCTGCATTTACTAACGTATGTATTACTATGTTGAAAATACGTATTACTATTAGTCACATTTGAAACAATATCTCTACAAACACTGCAGCACACGCTCTGCAAGAATCACATGTGCTGATGCTGCATGCATCACAGTGAGTGTGTGCTGCAGATGTGATTCCTCTAAGCACTGCAGCAAATACATAATAGAACAATATGCGTGCGTGTCATGTGACTGGTGTACCTGTGTGTAACGCACGTCACAATATGGCGGCATGCATACACACAAAGAGCACAGGTAAACCATTGTTATTGAAAACACTTTTTTTGAACAATTTGGGGTAAGATGACAAGTTGGCATAGACATTCATGCTAACTTGATTTTGATTGATTAGAAGGAGCAAGAATTAAGGATTTTAGCAGGCAGGTGTTAAGTGTCCCTTTAACTGCAGCTATAAACGTAGGAAAACCTTATATATATAAAAAAAAAATGCTGCACCATGTGAGTGCAATGCTTATGTGCAATTGCACCTAACTTGTAATACCAGCGCACATTAGCGTGCGCTTGTATTATACAGTTGAGCGCAAATATCGCTTTAGCGTAAGTGATATGTTGCGCTCAACTCCTAAATCTGGCCCTTTATGCGTTTACAACGATCCATTTGCTGAATTATAAAATTTTAAAATTGTTTACAAACCTTTACCGTTATTTTGTCATTTGAAAATAGCTTTTGCCTGTTGTATTCCCACCTATACTAAAAATTCAAAATTTAACGTAATGGTTATAGAAAAGCTATGTAAACAAAAGGTTTAAGTAAGGACATATGTTAACCTGCAGCATAAAGGAAGTAATTTACACCATCGGCATTCGTATTGTGGCAAATATAAAAAAATAACGCTTTTGCTATATGTTGCATTTATCGGAAAATGTTAAATGAGAGGTTCCTTAAATAAAAAATAAAAAAACAGAAAAATCAAATGAGTGCCAAAAGAAATGAGTTGATTTGTTCATGAGATTAAAAAAACATCTCCCCATTTTATTGGGAGACGATGATCTGGCTGAATCTGTTAACAATGGCTATCAATTTGTAAGTATGCAAAACAAAACCCTAGGTAATTTACTAGCCTCGAGCATGACTTGGCACTCTAAGGATTCCAAGAGACAATCAACTTGGTTGACATGCAAGAGACACTACAAATGTGGTGGTAGATCATGCAAAGCATATACACATACTCTTATTTGTAAAACCTTTCAATCTAATGTTACCCAGAAGGTCTATACGTTAGATACATGTGCTAATTGCGGGACGACATACATAGTTTATCTTATTTGGTGTCAGGTCTGTACACTCCAATATGTTGGGCGTACCATAAGTAAGGTCAGGGAAAGGGTATGTGAACATCTAAATAATATAGATAACTTGTCCAATTGTTCTGCTCTAGCATCACACTTTATTATGGAACACCAGGGTTTGACTGCAGAACTTAAATAGTGTGTTATTGAGAAAATCACAAGACCCTCAAGAGGTGGGGACTTACATGCTTTACTTGCTAAAAGAGAAGCGTTTTGAATTTTTATGCTTAAAACTAGGGTTCCATTGGGTTTTAATATTGAAGCTGATATGATTAACTTTTGGCAATAATCAACTTTCATGTACCTACAGTAACTCTTTGAAAGCTCCTCTATGTTATGCTAACATTGTATGTGCAGCCAGGTTACCCCTGTCCTTAATATGCATTCTTATTTTGTATATGTTGTCTCTAATATAAGAGTGACTAATTATTTTATGCATAGTCATTTATACTTAATTCACAATATGTACATTATTCTAGTATGAACAATTGATCTTCCATTAAATTATATGATTGTTGTAATACTGTGTATATCTAGGTTTGCTCACTTGCTTGCAGTGCTTAGAATGTCATACCTGTATCTTTAAGGACCTATATTCTCTTTCACCAATCAGATTACTCTCATACCTATTAAATAGGTGCGGGTAGGTGTAAGGAAACATTCGTCTATGAGTAAGACGGGAGTGAGACAAAACGTGCAAGACCGTGTTTCCTGCCCCTTCCCTTTGTTTTTATTCCTTGTATTGAATGACTTTTGCAATACATTTTGATTCTTACCTCTGTGCCCGCTTTCTTTTGTTTATGCTTATGAAAAACATCAGAAAGGAAAGGCTTCAAATATACACTATTCAATAAAAATCCATTAAAATCCTTGTCACTTGATAGATTAATATTTAAGATGCTGTTTAACTGCTGTTCTGCTGTCCTGAGGGTATCCCCCACAAGAAACAGCAGGAAAACGGTTTTCCATTAACAAATAAATTCTAATATTTGTGAATATCACACAAAACTATTTTTTTCACCTGAAACTTTTTTTTTGTCTGTGCACATATATAGAAATTAGCATTATTTTTGGCTCCATTTTATTATTTGCAATGTAAACTTTTCCATAGTTTGCTAGAGACAATACTGGTAATATAAAAGGAATTAGAACATTTATTATTCCATTAGAATATCCCTTAGGGTTATAGCAACTCAGCAATACAAACACAATGAATTAAAGTCTATACATCTTGAAATAACTATCTGCTGTCTCATCCCAATTTGAGAAGATAACTGTTTGCTTCATTCAGATGAATAGAAAGTTGTAATCTCAAACCTGTCTCCTGAGAGCTAAGGAAACCTGTTCTCAGAGCCACTCAATGCCAGATGATAAGTGTCAGACCAGCAGTATTCTGTGAGCTATCATGGAGCCCAGTTATCTGTGGCAGTTAGAGATTCCTGAAGGACAGTAGCTGCAGACATCATTGCACACAATGATTTGTGCTTAAACACATCTGATAAGAGGGAAAAGAAAACAAGTCAGTCTAAATAAAGTACAGCAGACCCGGGAATAAAATATGCTGTACACAGCTACTTATCACTTGTAAACAAATCAGCAGGTTCTTATAAACAAGATAAGTTATCTTTAGTGGTTTGTGGTTTTAGAATAATTTATGTCATTTAATGTTTAAAGTGTAGTAAATATATATATATATATATATATATATATATATATATCTTCATCATTAGCTTTAATAAACCAGTTTTTATTTTTATATATATATATATATATATATATATATATATATATATATATATATATATATATATATATATATATATATATATATAGCACCAAGATGAGCACTCTCACTTCCACGGTTCAGCAGCCAGGGTGCTAGTGGGTAATGGATAATAATAGAAAAAACTAGCACTCACTGGACTTTTTCAAACACCAAAAGGTTTAATGTGACGTTTCGGAGACAAAGTATCCCCTTCCTCAGACCTGAGGAAGGGGATACTACTTTGTCTCCGAAACGTCACATTAAACCTTTTGGTGTTTGAAAAAGTCCAGTGAGTGCTAGTTTTTGCTATTATATATATATATATATATATATATATATATATATATATATATATATATATATATATATATATAGACAGATAGATAGATAGATAGATAGATAGATAGATATACTGGGACTTTTTCAAGTTATTGAATCACATTTTATTGGCAATAAAAGGTAAATCAATAACTTGAAAACAGTCCCGGTGAGTGCTCTTCATGCAGTGACTATTAATTATCATTTATAGTAGGATACTGGGCACCAGGTGTGCTAACTATATATATAGCATACACATATAATCATATACACATATACTCATACATAGCAGCAAACATTTGAAAGAAGATTCCAGAGACATATTTAATTAAATGTTCATGATTTAGTTGGATAGATTTTTTTTTATTTGCTTCTATTATCCAATTAAATTTGTTCTCTTGGTATAATTTGTTGAAAAGAATATGTGCATATCCCCAGCAGCAGCAATGCACTACTGGAAGCTAGCTGGTAATTGGTGGCTACACACAAATGCCTCTTTTCATTGGCTAACCCAAGCTGTTCAGCTAGCTCCCAGTAGTTAATAGCTGCTATGGGGCTGACTTGAACTATGTGTTTAATTTATTTTCAGGGGTTAAACACATAGTTGTATTTAAGCAACTGCAATAATACAATGCTGTAACATATTAGAGCATTTTCATTATACACTCCCTTTAAAGCAGGTTAAATCATTAAGTTCATCATCACCTCCCATCATCATTGGGCTAGATTACAAGTGGAGCGCTATTAAATGGTCCTGCCCGCATGTAAACTGTGCTAGAAGTAAGTTTTTTTATGCACGTCGGGTTGCTCTTGTATTATGAGTTGAAAAGTAAACTGTTTTCTATTCCTGATAGAAGTCAATGGAGCAAAAAGTGGAAAAAGAACCAACATTCTACTCGCACGCAAATCCGATTGTGTATTCTCACGTGCGCTAATCCAACATGAAAATATGAATAAGTCACATACAATTGTTCTTCACATACAACAATATGTTCTATTTATTGATAAATACACATTTCTATATACATCTGATGTGTTTTTTTTTTGTAAAATATATGTTTATACCTATATATACACATGATTATCTATAGGTATAGATATATACAGATATATATAGGAATATCTTTTTAGAAATACATAGAACATATTCTGCTATGTGCAGAACATTGTAATGTGAAATATTTACAGTAAATACACAATATAACACCTTATTAAATATGATGGTGCTATTATGAGTGTAACTGTACTTTGTAATGTATTTTGATTTGCTTTGTGAGACAGCTGTGATAAACCCCTTATCGCTCGCGTGGAACTGTTAACACGCCACTCATAATCTGGCCATTTATTGGCATTGGAAGAATACGTTTACATCCATTACCAAATACATTATTAACCCTTTAGCATCTGTATGGCAGGACACCACAAAGCACCCAAGTTTATATGGATGGTATACAGTCTAAAATGAGACAATTATATAACCTCAAAATGTTTAACCCTGCTAAATACAGTACTTGCGCTGGTGTAATCTAGAACAATATATTTAGATATGATAAATATTTTTTTATGTTTTACTTTCTATAGAACACTATTGAAAGTTTCACTAGAGGGTGGCATTTTATGAGGTAAAGATTAATTTTGATTTTTTCTTCTGCAGACTCTGTAATGATAGTGTTAAAATCAATTCAGTTCTCAAACATTGCACACACTTCTCTCTGAAGGAGAGTTACTGCGCATGTGCTTTCACATTAGCACTAGAATATAGTGATAGATAGATTTCAATATGGCAGCAGCACCCATGACTAGAGAGAGGCAGGGAATAATCTCAATGCTTATAAAATGTATTTAGCGTTTAACTTCACTTTAAACACCCGTTGCTTTTGTATAAATATTATACTATTCGCAAACACTTGAGAGACCAAAAAAACTATTCTGTAGCCTAAACCAGCTACTGATTTGCTGTATTTTAAAGAAAACCTAGGCTACAAAAATGTATTTTTTTTTTAATGTGTTTAATCACATGTCCTTCTCCTTTTCAGAAAAGGATACAGAGAGAACAAAAATAGATAATAGAAGTCAATTGGAAAGATGTTTTAAAAATAATATCCTCTATCCGAATCATGAAAAGGACAGTCTAGTCAAAATTAATATTTTAAGATTCTGATAGGGCATGTCATTTTAAACAACTTTCAAGTATACTTTAATTATCAAATTTGCTTTGTTCTCTTGGTATTATTAGTTGAAAACTAAACCTAAGTAGGCTCATATGCTAATTTCTAAGCCCTTAAAGGCCGCCTCTTATTTGAATGCATTTGACACTGTTTAACAGCTAGAGGGCGTTAGTTTATGTGTACCATATTAGATAACATTGTGCTCATGCACGTCGAGTTACCTAGGTAACTCAGCACTGATTGGCTAAGAAGCAAGTCTGTTAAAGGAACTAAGATAAGGGGGCAGTCATAAAATGCTTAGAGGTAAATGTATATTAATATAACTGTTGGTTATGCAAAACTGGGTAATGGATAATAAACAGATTATCTTTTTAAACAATACAAATTCTGGAGCAGACTGTCCCTTTAAAGAAAAAAAAACATAATTTATGTAAGAACTTACCTGATAAATTCATTTCTTTCATATTAACAAGAGTCCATGAGCTAGTGACGTATGGGATATACATTCCTACCAGGAGGGGCAAAGTTTCCCAAACCTTAAAATGCCTATAAATACACCCCTCACCACACCCACAAATCAGTTTAACGAATAGCCAAGAAGTGGGGTGATAAGAAAAAGTGCGAAGCATATAAAATAAGGAATTGGAATAATTGTGCTTTATACAAAAAAATCATAACCACCACAAAAAAAGGGTGGGCCTCATGGACTCTTGTTAATATGAAAGAAATGAATTTATCAGGTAAGTTCTTACATAAATTATGTTTTCTTTCATGTAATTAACAAGAGTCCATGAGCTAGTGACGTATGGGATAATGACTACCCAAGATGTGGATCTTTCCACACAAGAGTCACTAGAGAGGGAGGGATAAAATAAAGACAGCCAATTCCTGCTGAAAAAAATCCACACCCAAAATAAAGTTTAACAAAAAACATAAGCAGAAGATTCAAACTGAAACCGCTGCCTGAAGAACTTTTCTACCAAAAACTGCTTCAGAAGAAGAAAATACATCAAAATGGTAGAATTTAGTAAAAGTATGCAAAGAAGACCAAGTTGCTGCTTTGCAGATCTGGTCAACCGAAGCTTCATTCCTAAACGCCCAGGAAGTAGATACTGACCTAGTAGAATGAGCTGTAATTCTTTGAGGCGGAGTTTTACCCGACTCAACATAGGCAAGATGAATTAAAGATTTCAACCAAGATGCCAAAGAAATGGCAGAAGCTTTCTGGCCTTTCCTAGAACCGGAAAAGATAACAAATAGACTAGAAGTCTTACGGAAAGATTTCGTAGCTTCAACATAATATTTCAAAGCTCTAACAACATCCAAAGAATGCAATGATTTCTCCTTAGAATTCTTAGGATTAGGACATAATGAAGGAACCACAATTTCTCTACTAATGTTGTTGGAATTCACAACTTTAGGTAAAAATTCAAAAGAAGTTCGCAACACCGCCTTATCCTGATGAAAAATCAGAAAAGGAGACTCACACGAAAGAGCAGATAATTCAGAAACTCTTCTAGCAGAAGAGATGGCCAAAAGGAACAAAACTTTCCAAGAAAGTAATTTAATGTCCAATGAATGCATAGGTTCAAACGGAGGAGCTTGAAGAGCTCCCAGAACCAAATTCAAACTCCAAGGAGGAGAAATTGACTTAATGACAGGTTTTATACGTACCAAAGCTTGTACAAAACAATGAATATCAGGAAGAATAGCAATCTTTCTGTGAAAAAGAACAGAAAGAGCAGAGATTTGTCCTTTCAAAGAACTTGCGGACAAACCCTTATCCAAACCATCCTGAAGAAATTGTAAAATTCTCGGTATTCTAAAAGAATGCCAAGAAAAATGATGAGAAAGACACCATGAAATATAAGTCTTCCAGACTCTATAATATATCTCTCGAGATACAGATTTACGAGCCTGTAACATAGTATTAATCACGGAGTCAGAGAAACCTCTATGACCAAGAATCAAGTGTTCAATCTCCATACCTTTAAATTTAAGGATTTCAGATCCGGATGGAAAAAAGGACCTTGTGACAGAAGGTCTGGTCTTAACGGAAGAGTCCATGGCTGGCAAGATGCCATCCGGACAAGATCCGCATACCAAAACCTGTGAGGCCATGCCGGAGCTATTAGCAGAACAAACGAGCATTCCCTCAGAATCTTGGAGATTACTCTTGGAAGAAGAACTAGAGGCGGAAAGATATAGGCAGGATGATACTTCCAAGGAAGTGATAATGCATCCACTGCCTCCGCCTGAGGATCCCGGGATCTGGACAGATACCTGGGAAGTTTCTTGTTTAGATGAGAGGCCATCAGATCTATCTCTGGGAGCCCCCACAATTGAACAATCTGAAGAAATACCTCTGGGTGAAGAGACCATTCGCCCGGATGCAACGTTTGGCGACTGAGATAATCCGCTTCCCAATTGTCTACACCTGGGATATGAACCGCAGAGATTAGACAGGAGCTGGATTCCGCCCAAACCAAAATTCGAGATACTTCTTTCATAGCCAGAGGACTGTGAGTCCCTCCTTGATGATTGATGTATGCCACAGTTGTGACATTGTCTGTCTGAAAACAAATGAACGATTCTCTCTTCAGAAGAGGCCAAAACTGAAGAGCTCTGAAAATTGCACGGAGTTCCAAAATATTGATTGGTAATCTCACCTCCTGAGATTCCCAAACTCCTTGTGCCGTCAGAGATCCCCACACAGCTCCCCAACCTGTGAGACTTGCATCTGTTGAAATTACAGTCCAGGTCGGAAGAACAAAAGAAGCCCCCTGAATTAAACGATGGTGATTTGTCCACCACGTTAGAGAGTGTCGAACAATCGGTTTTAAAGATATTAATTGAGATATCTTCGTGTAATCCCTGCACCATTGGTTCAGCATACAGAGCTGAAGAGGTCGCATGTGAAAACGAGCAAAGGGGATCGCGTCCGATGCAGCAGTCATAAGACCTAGAATTTCCATGCATAAGGCTACCGAAGGGAATGATTGTGACTGAAGGTTTCGACAAGCTGTAATCAATTTTAGACGTCTCTTGTCTGTTAAAGACAGAGTCATGGACACTGAATCTATCTGGAAACCCAGAAAGGTTACCCTTGTTTGAGGAATCAAAGAACTTTTTGGTAAATTGATCCTCCAACCATGATCTTGAAGAAACAACACAAGTCGATTCGTATGAGACTCTGCTAAATGTAAAGACGGAGCAAGTACCAAGATATCGTCCAAATAAGGAAATACCACAATACCCTGTTCTCTGATTACAGACAGAAGGGCACCGAGAATCTTTGTGAAAATTCTTGGAGCTGTAGCAAGGCCAAACGGTAGAGCCACAAATTGGTAATGCTTGTCTAGAAAAGAGAATCTCAGGAACTGATAATGATCTGGATGAATCGGAATATGCAGATATGCATCCTGTAAATCTATTGTGGACATATAATTCCCTTGCTGAACAAAAGGCAATATAGTCCTTACAGTTACCATCTTGAACGTTGGTATCCTTACATAACGATTCAATAATTTTAGATCCAGAACTGGTCTGAAGGAATTCTCCTTCTTTGGTACAATGAAGAGATTTGAATAAAACCCCATCCCCTGTTCCGGAACTGGAACTGGCATAATTACTCCAGCCAACTCTAGATCTGAAACACAATTCAGAAATGCTTGAGCTTTCACTGGATTTACTGGGACATGGGAAAGAAAAAATCTCTTTGCAGGAGGTCTCATCTTGAAACCAATTCTGTACCCTTCTGAAACAATGTTCTGAATCCAAAGATTGTGAACAGATTTGATCCAAATTTCTTTGAAAAAACGTAACCTGCCCCCTACCAGCTGAACTGGAATGAGGGCCGTACCTTCATGTGAACTTAGAAGCAGGCTTTGCCTTTCTAGCAGGCTTGGATTTATTCCAGACTGGAGATGGTTTCCAAACTGAAACTGCTCCTGAGGACGAAGGATCAGGCTTTTGTTCTTTGTTGAAACGAAAGGAACGAAAACGATTGTTAGCCCTGTTTTTACCTTTAGATTTTTTATCCTGTGGTAAAAAAGTTCCTTTCCCACCAGTAACAGTTGAAATAATAGAATCCAACTGAGAACCAAATAATTTGTTTCCCTGGAAAGAAATGGAAAGTAGAGTTGATTTAGAAGCCATATCAGCATTCCAAGTCTTAAGCCATAAAGCTCTTCTGGCTAAGATAGCCAGAGACATAAATCTAACATCAACTCTAATAATATCAAAAATGGCATCACAGATGAAATTATTAGCATGCTGGAGAAGAATAATAATATCATGAGAATCACGATTTGTTACTTGTTGCGCTAGAGTTTCCAACCAAAAAGTTGAAGCTGCAGCAACATCAGCCAATGATATAGCAGGTCTAAGAAGATTACCTGAACATAGATAAGCTTTTCTTAGAAAAGATTCAATTTTTCTATCTAAAGGATCCTTAAACGAGGTACCATCTGACGTAGGAATGGTAGTACGTTTAGCAAGGGTAGAAATAGCCCCATCAACTTTAGGGATTTTGTCCCAAAATTCTAACCTGTCAGGCGGAACAGGATATAATTGCTTAAAACGTTTAGAAGGAGTAAATGAATTACCCAATTTATCCCATTCCTTAGCAATTACTGCAGAAATAGCATTAGGAACAGGAAAGACTTCTGGAATAACCGCAGGAGCTTTAAAAACCTTATCCAAACGTATAGAATTAGTATCAAGAGGACTAGAATCCTCTATTTCTAAAGCAATTAGTACTTCTTTAAGTAAAGAGCGAATAAATTCCATCTTAAATAAATATGAAGATTTATCAGCATCAATCTCTGAGACAGAATCCTCTGAACTAGAAGAGTCCAAAGAATCAGAATGATGGTGTTCATTTAAAAATTCATCTGTAGAGAGAGAAGATTTAAAAGACTTTTTACGTTTACTAGAAGGAGAAATAACAGACAAAGCCTTCTTTATGGATTCAGAAACAAAATCTCTTATGTTATCAGGAACATTCTGCACCTTAGATGTTGAGGGAACTGCAACAGGCAATGGTACATCACTAAAGGAAATATTATCTGCTTTAACAAGTTTGTCATGACAATTAATACAAACAACAGCTGGAGAAATAGCTACCAAAAGTTTACAGCAGATACACTTAGCTTTGGTAGATCCAGCAGGCAGTGGTTTTCCTGTAGTATCTTCTGGCTCAGATGCAACGTGAGACATCTTGCAATATGTAAGAGAAAAAACAACATATAAAGCAAAATAAATCAAATTCCTTATAAGACAGTTTCAGGAATGGGAAAAAAATGCCAAACATCAAGCTTCTAGCAACCAGAAGCAAATGAAAATGAGACTGAAATAATGTGGAGACAAAAGCGACGCCCATATTTTTTGGCGCCAAATAAGACGCCCACATTATTTGGCGCCTAAATGCTTTTGGCGCCAAAAATGACGCCACATCCGGAACGCCGACATTTTTGGCGCAAAATAACGTCAAAAAATGACGCAACTTCCGGCGACACGTATGACGCCGGAAACGGAAATGAATTTTTGCGCCAAAAAAATCCGCGCCAAAAATGACGCAATAAAATGAAGCATTTTCAGCCCCCGCGAGCCTAACAGCCCACAGGGAAAAAAGTCAAATTTTTGAGGTAAGACAAAATATGATAATTTAAAGCATAATCCCAAATATGAAACTGACTGTCTGGAAATAAGGAAAGTTGAACATTCTGAGTCAAGGCAAATAAATGTTTGAATACATATATTTAGAACTTTATAAATAAAGTGCCCAACCATAGCTTAGAGTGTCACAGAAAATAAGACTTACTTACCCCAGGACACTCATCTACATGTTTGTAGAAAGCCAAACCAGTACTGAAACGAGAATCAGTAGAGGAAATGGTAAATATAAGAGTATATCGTCGATCTGAAAAGGGAGGTAAGAGATGAATCTCTACGACCGATAACAGAGAACCTTATGAAATAGACCCCGTAGAAGGAGATCACTGCATTCAATAGGCAATACTCTCCTCACATCCCTCTGACATTCACTGCACGCTGAGAGGAAAACCGGGCTCCAACTTGCTGCGGAGCGCATATCAACGTAGAATCTAGCACAAACTTACTTCACCACCTCCCTTGGAGGCAAAGTTTGTAAAACTGATTTGTGGGTGTGGTGAGGGGTGTATTTATAGGCATTTTAAGGTTTGGGAAACTTTGCCCCTCCTGGTAGGAATGTATATCCCATACGTCACTAGCTCATGGACTCTTGTTAATTACATGAAAGAAATTGGGTTTCATTTCAGCCTCTCAAGCTCAGTTCTCCTCATCCTGTAGACAAACACCATCTGTACCCCCATGAAAACATTAAACTTTTTTTTAAATGGTATGCTCAGCTTAAATCATAATAGAAAATGCTTGGGTTTCATAACCCTTTAAACCCAGAAACTGGGAAAAAGCAGGCGCTCTGATACAAAAGGGTCAGGAGAAATGAAAAATGGGAAATAAATTAAAAAAGGGAGACGAAAAACATGTTTTGGGGGGAAGTAAACAAATGGAAGAAAATATGATTAGGATTGGGAAAAGACAAATAATATATAGAAACAAAGGGGGGGCAATCCATAAAAACGTCACTAACTTTAGTTACCTCTTAGTTGATAGCGCTGCATTCACAACCTACTTTGCTAAAAGAGGTCAAATATATTTTTAATCCAAACAAATTCTCTGATATTAAAAGTAGATTACAAATATATGTCATTTCAGGTCCCTGGTATTAAGAGAGTCAACACTCAGCTAAGATTTAGAATGTTGTCGCCATCTAGTGGTCATCTATGTTTGCTGCATTTGAAGTTTAATTTACCATCCAAACAAATCATCCAGTTCAGCTGATGTAACCTGTTTCAATTGGAATCCCTACATTTGTGTTGATACATTTTTGGAGAGGAGGGGTATAGTGTTAGAGTCCAGTCTCTCTACATTTTTAAAGGCAATTGGAAAGATCAATATTTCTATAAAAACATTTTGTGTTCAGAAAGTATATCCAGAATAGTCCATATATAATCTATATAGATTGCAGAGTATGGCACCATCTTTAATTTAGCTTTATAGTTTAAATCCTGTTAGTTAAGATGGCTATATTTACATGCGTGCTTCATCAATAGTCATAACTAAAACAGATATTCACTAATTGTATATGGTCAAATTCATGAGAACTAATGACAAAATGATAACAGTCATGGAATGCTTAACTTTTACATAAAAAATGTTTTTTGTTTTTTTTATGGTAGTAAAAAGTCACTTTAATCACTGTAAGTAAGAATGCCTTTAATTAACCCAAAAATGAATACTTAGTTATCTCATGCTGTAGTGATTAGGATGAAGGACACTGCAAGACTAGCTGGGCTGCAGCTTTCGTAAAACATTCTGGGCTAAATTACAAGTGCGGCGGTAAATATTATTATTTGTTACGCTAGTGACATTAGGCCTTTTGCACTTCTCAGGTTCCGCTGATATTACAAGTTAAAAAAACATAATTTTGCACTGGTGGTAACCGAAAAGCGCAAAAATCCTAAGCGGAGTCTTCGCGTACATGTGTTCTCCTATAGAAATCAATGGAGACAAAATAGTGGGGGAAAAAACCCTACACGCGCAAAAAAAACCTTACCATAAGTCCCTAGCCTATTGACCACTAAACCACCATCCCTCCACATCTCAAAGTATCTAAATAAACTATTAAACCCTACACCGCCATCCCCCCACATAGCAAAGTATCTAAATAAACTATTAACCCCTAACCCACCACCCGCCACAGCTCAAAGTTATAAACTAACATCTAAACCCCCTAACCTAACACCCTGTAACTTAACCCAAATTAAAACAACCCTAAATTAACTAAAAAAAGAATCCTATCTACTTTAAAATAAAAAAAACTTACCTGTAAAATTAAATAAAAAACATAATTTATGTAAGAACTTACCTGATAAATTCATTTCTTTCATATTAGCAAGAGTCCATGAGCTAGTGACGTATGGGATATACATTCCTACCAGGAGGGGCAAAGTTTCCCAAACCTCAAAATGCCTATAAATACAGTCCTCACCACACCCACAAATCAGTTTAACGCATAGCCAAGAAGTGGGGTGATTAGACAAAAGTGCGAAAGCATTAAAAATAAGGAATTGGAATAATTGTGCTTTATACAAAAAAATCATAACCACCACAAAAAGGGTGGGCCTCATGGACTCTTGCTAATATGAAATAAATGAATTTATCAGGTAAGTTCTTACATAAATTATGTTTTCTTTCATGTAATTAGCAAGAGTCCATGAGCTAGTGACGTATGGGATAATGAATACCCAAGATGTGGATCTTCCACGCAAGAGTCACTAGAGAGGGAGGGATAAAATAAAGACAGCCAATTCCACTGAAAATAATCCACACCCAAAATAAAGTTTAAATCTTATAATGAAAAAAACTGAAATTATAAGCAGAAGAATCAAACTGAAACAGCTGCCTGAAGAACTTTTCTACCAAAAATTGCTTCAGAAGAAGAAAACACATCAAAATGGTAGAATTTAGTAAAAGTATGCAAAGAAGACCAAGTTGCTGCTTTGCAAATCTGATCAACCGAAGCTTCATTCCTAAACGCCCAGGAAGTAGAAACTGACCTAGTAGAATGAGCTGTAATCCTTTGAGGCAGAGTTTTACCTGACTCGACATAAGCATGATGAATTAAAAATTTCAACCAAGACGCCAAAGAAATGGCAGAGGCCTTCTGACCTTTCCTAGAACCGGAAAAGATAACAAATAGACTAGAAGTCTTTCGGAAATCCTTAGTAGCTTCAACATAATATTTCAAAGCTCTAACTACATCCAAAGAATGCAATGATCTCTCCTTAGAATTCTTAGGATTAGGACACAATGAAGGAACCACAATTTCTCTACTAATGTTGTTAGAATTCACAACCTTAGGAAAAAATTTAAAAGAAGTTCGCAACACCGCCTTATCCTGATGAAAAATCAGAAAAGGAGACTCACAAGAAAGAGCAGATAATTCAGAAACTCTTCTAGCAGAAGAGATGGCCAAAAGAAACAAAACTTTCCAAGAAAGTAATCTAATGTCCAGTAAATGCATAGGTTCAAACGGAGAAGCTTGAAGAGCCCCCAGAACCAAATTCAAACTCCAAGGAGGAGAAATTGACTTAATAACAGGTTTTATATGAACCAAAGCTTGTACAAAACAATTAATATCAGGAAGATTAGCAATCTTTCTGAGAAAAAGAACAGAAAGAGCAGAGATTTGTCCTTTCAAGGAACTTGCAGACAAACCTTTATCCAAACCATCCTGAAGAAACTGTAAAATTCTCGGAATTCTAAAAGAATGCCAGGAAAAATGATGAGAAAGACACCAAGAAATGTAAAACTTCCAGACTCGATAATATATCTTCCTAGATACAGAAATACGAGCCTGTAACATAGTATTAATCACAGAGTCAGAGAAACCTCTTTGACTGAGAATCAAGCGTTCAATCTCCATACCTTCAAATTTAAGGATTTGAGATCCTGAAGGAAAAAAGGACCTTGCGACAGAAGGTCTGGTCTTAACGGAAGAGTTCACGGTTGGCAAGTGGCCACCCGGACAAGATCCGCATACCAAAACCTGTGAGGCCATGCTGGAGCCACCAGCAGAACAAACGAGCATTCCTCCAGAATCTTGGAAATTACTCTTGGAAGAAGAACTAGAGGCGGAAAGATATAGGCAGGATGATACTTCCAAGGAAGTGACAATGCATCCACTGCTTCCGCCTGAGGATCCCTGGATCTGGACAGATACCTGGGAAGCTTCTTGTTTAGATGAGAAGCCATCAGATCTATTTCTGGAAGTCCCCACATTTGAACAATCTGAAGAAATACGTCTGGGTGAAGAGACCATTCGCCCGGATGTAACGTTTTGCGACTGAGATAATCCGCTTCCCAATTGTCTATACCTGGGATATGAACCGCAGAAATTAGACAGGAGCTGGATTCCGCCCATACCAGTATTCGAGATACTTCTTTCATAGCCAGAGGACTGTGAGTCCCTCCTTGATGATTGATATATGCCACAGTTGTGACATTGTCCGTCTGAAAACAAATGAACGACTCTCTCTTTAGAAGAGGCCATGACTGAAGAGCTCTGAAAATTGCACGGAGTTCCAAAATATTGATTGGTAATCTCACCTCCCGAGATTCCCAAACCCCTTGTGCTGTCAGAGACCCCCAAACAGCTCCCCAACCTGTCAGACTTGCATATGTTGAAAACACAGTCCAGGTTGGAAGAACAAAAGAAGCCCCCTGAACTAAACGATGGTGGTTTGTCCACTACGTCAGAGAGTGTCTTACAATCGGTTTTAAAGATATTAATTTAGATATCTTTGTATAATCCCTGCACCACTGGTTCAGCATACAGAGCTGAAGAGGTCGCATATGAAAACGAGCAAAGGGGACCACGTCCAATGCAGTAGTCATAAGACCTAGAATTTCCATGCATAAGACTACCGAAGGGAAAGATTGAGACTGAAGGTTTCGACAAGCTGAAACCAATTTCAGACGTCTCTTGTCCGTCAGAAACAGAGTCAAGGACACTGAATCTATCAGGAAACCTAAAAAGGTTACCCTTGTCTGAGGAATCAACAAACTTTCTGGTAAATTGATCCTTCAACCATGTTCTAGAAGAAACAACACTCATAAAAGACTGGAAAGGTTCTTTCTAGTGAAAATGAGCAAAGGGAATTGAATCCAATGCTGTGGCCATAAGACCTAAAACTTCTATGCATAAATAGCAACTGAAGGAAATAATAGAGACTAAAGGTACCGACAGACGGAACCCAATAGAATTATCCCTTGTCTGATAGAGACAAAGACAATGACACAAACTATCTGGAAACCTAAAAAAGGTGACCCTTGTGTGAGGAATCAAGAGCTTTCGAAAAAAGATCCTCTAACTATGTCCTGAAGAGCAAGTGAATCATATGAGATTCCGTATCCTCAGAAAATAATCTGAATGAAAACAGAAAAATGAAAATATGCATTTATTGTATCTAATGAAAACAAATAATGCTATCAATGACCCTAAAAAGGCAAATAGTTTGAATAAAACTCCAAACCCGGTTCCTAAAAAAGGAACTGGAAGAAATACCCCAGAAGATTCCAGGTCTGAGCAGCGCTTGAACCCCATGGGTGCCCAGCCATGCTTCAACAGAACCCAAAATATATAGAACAGAGACACACATTAGAAAGTGTTAGCCTTACTGGAATAAAATCAAAGAAATTTGGACAAAATAGAACCAAATAAATTTCAAAGAAGTCTTAACCTGCCCCTTACCAGCCAAGCTGGAATACGGCACGTACATCGTAATATTAGGGAGCTGATTTTGAACCCCAATTATAAACATGTTACTTGGGAAAGAACTCAGGAATTCGTTTCTTAATAAGAACAACCAAACTAGTATAAGCTTAAAGTTTTAGTCTTAGAACTCAATCTTGAAGCCCAGAGTAACAGTTAAGAATTGAATCCAATTATAAAACAAATAATTGATTAACCCTCATTTGCGAAAATATTCAATAAAATGAAGACACAAATGAAATTATTAGCATGATAGTCCAGTTTAAAGGACCAGTCAATACAGTGGACTTGCATCAATAAATGCAAAACAACAAGACAAATGCAACAGCACCTAGTCTAGTAAATGTTGTCCCTTAACAATGCTAAAATAAATCATAATCTGATACTTGATCTTAAAGTAAACAGAAAAAATGATGCAATTGCAATATCCAAATAAATCACAGGACCAAGAAAAGTACCTGAAACTAAATAATTTTCCATAAATAAGATACAACTATCTAAAGGAAAATAAATACTATTTTGCTATAGAAACAATAGCATAATTAGTAGAAGTAGAGATAGCCCCAATAAATTGGAGAACCCTCCAAATTGAATTTTAACTGCTGGCAAAGAATATAGTTTAAAACCTTTGAAGAAGGAATAAAAGAAAATTCTCAGCCTATTCCATTCCCTAGAATGGGGAATTGGAAAGAAAACCTCTGAAAACACAGAAGAAATAAATAGGCAGAAATAGTGTCAGCTAGTCTTAAAGAACTAGTTACCTTAATATCCAAAATAATCAACACCTTTTCAACAAAGAACAAATGTACTTTAATAATAGAAAAATAATAAAAAAGTAGATTTGTTAGTGTCAATATCTGATGAAGAAAATTTCTGAAAGAGAAAAAACATCATCAGAGAAGGATAAATCAGTATGTTGTTGGTCATTTGATACTTCAATAATTAAAAAAGAAGTGAAAAAGACCTAAAAATTTTATTAGAAGGCACGAAGTCTGACAAAGCCTTTAAAATAGAATCAGAAAAATATTTCTTATAAATCTTCTAAATATTTCTTGTACATAAGATGTAAGAATGGAAATATATAAAGCATAAACACTAATGGATACTGCATGTAAAAGTATATCATAATAACTTATTACAAACCATAGCTAAAGATAAACATTTATAACATTTAAAATAAATGAACTTAGCTTTGGTAGAACTGAAACTCAGTTAAGCGTTTTTCCAGAAGTGGCTTTTGATTCAGGGTCAATCTGAGACATCTTGCAATATGTAATAGAAAAAACAACATATAAAGCAAAAAAGATCAAATTCCTTAAATGACAGTTTCAGGAATGGGAAAAAAATGCCAATGAACAAGCTTCTAGCAACCAGAAGCAATAAATAATGAGACTTAAATATTGTGGAGACAACAATGACGTTCAAATTTTTTAGCGCCAAAAAAGCCGCCCACACTATTTGGCGCCTAAATGCTTTTGGCGCCAAAAATGGTGCCACATCCGGTAACGCCGAAATTTTTTGGCGCAAAAACGTCAAAAAATGACGCAACTTCCGGCGACACGTATGACGCCGGAAATGACAAGAAAATTTTTGCGCCAAGAAAGTCCGCGCCAAGAATGACGCAATAAAATGAAGCATTTTCAGCCCCCGCGAGCCTAACAGCCCACAGGAAAAAAGTCAAATTTTAAGGTAAGAAAAAATTGATTTATTCATATGCATTATCCCAAATATGAAACTGACTGTCTGAAATAAGGAACGTTGAACATCCTGAATCAAGGCAAATAAATGTTTAAACACATATATTTAGAACTTTATATAAAAGTGCCCAACCATAGCTTAGAGTGTCACAGAAAATAAGACTTACTTACCCCAGGACACTCATCTACATGTAGTAGAAAGCCAAACCAGTACTGAAACGAGAATCAGTAGAGGTAATGGTATATATAAGAGTATATCGTCGATCTGAAAAGGGAGGTAAGAGATGAATCTCTACGACCGATAACAGAGAACCTATGAAATAGACCCCGTAGAAGGAGATCATTGAATTCAAATAGGCAATACTCTCCTCACATCCCTCTGACATTCACTGAACACTGAGAGGAAAACCGGTCTCCAACCTGTTGCGGAGCGCATATCAACGTAGAATCTAGCACAAACTTACTTCACCACCTCCACAGGAGGCAAAGTTTGTAAAACTGATTTGTGGGTGTGGTGAGGGGTGTATTTATAGGCATTTTGAGGTTTGGGAAACTTTGCCCCTCCTGGTAGGAATGTATATCCCATACGTCACTAGCTCATGGACTCTTGCTAATTACATGAAAGAAACCTAATCTTACCTTTTTTTAAAAAAAAAAATACAATTCCTAAAAAAAAACTACCATTACTGAAAAATAAAAAACAAAATTACCAAAAATAATTTTTTAAAATCCTATTCTTATAATTTGAGCAAGTTTGAGATAAATTGGTGAGTGTGTCTAATGTAGGTATAAAAAAACATACACCTAGATTATGAGTTTTGAGCGTTATAGGGAAAGAAAAGAACGCAACAAAAGTGGTGTTATTTAATTCCCTATAGCGCTGCCATTACAAGTTTTGAAAAACCTGGCTTGCGTGTGCGAAAAGAAAATACAATTTAAACCTAACATCCTAACACAAACCCCGAGTCTAAAAACGTCCCTAATCTGCTGCCCCTTACATTGCCGACGCCTGCTTACAGTTATTAAACCTTAATCTGCCACTCCCGATATCGCTGAAACAATACTAAAGTTATTAACCCCTATTCCGCCGCACCCCAACATCGCCGCAACTATATTGAAATTATTAACCTCCATTCTGCCGCTCCCCAACATCGCCACAACGAAATAAAGTTATTAACCCCTAAACCTCTGGCCTCCCACATCACTACCACTAAATAAACCTATTAACCCCTAAACCGCCAGCCCCCCACATTACAACATCCTAAATTAAACTATATTAACCCCTAACCCTAACGTAACCCTAACCCTAAACCTAACCGTAACACCCCCCTAACTTTAACATAATGAAATTAGATCTAAATTAAATTTACAATTATTACCTAAATATTTCCTATTTTAAACTAAATACTTACTTACCTGTAAAATAAAACATAAGCTAGCTATAATATAACTAATAGTTACATTGTAGCTAGCTTAGGTTTTATTTTTATTTCACAATTAAGTTTGTATTTATTTTAACTAGGTAGACTAGTTAGTAAATAGTTATTAACTATTTACTAACTACCTAGTTAAAATAAATACAAACTTACCTGTGAAATAAAACCTAACCTGCCTTACACTAAAACCTAACATTACAAAAAATAAAAAAAATTATCAAAAAATAAAGATTATTCCTATTCTAATACCCTTTAAAAAAAAACACCCCAAAATAAAAAAGTCTAATCTAGAATAAGCTACCAAGGGCCCTTAAAAGGGCCTTTTGGGGGGACCATAAAAGGGCCTTTTGTAGGGCATTGCCCTGAGTTAAACAGCTCTTTTGCTCCCAAAAAAATACAACTAACACTATACAAACCCCCCCCCCCAAACTACCAAGGGCCCTTAAAAGGGCCTTTTGGGGGGACCTTAACCCCTTAATGACCACAGCACTTTTCCATTTTCTGTCCGTTTGGGACCAAGGCTATTTTTACATTTTTGCGGTGTTTGTGTTTAGCTGTAATTTTCCTCTTACTCATTTACTGTACCCACACATATTATATACCGTTTTCTCGCCATTAAATGTGCTTTCTAAAGATACCATTATCCCTTGACATGTATATATTTTTTTTTAGAAGACATCCCAAAGTATTGATCTAGGCCCATTTTGGTAGATTTCATGTCACTGTTTCACTGCCAAATGCGATCAAATAAAAAAAAAAGTTCACTTTTTCATCATTTTTTTCACAGGTTTCTCACTGAAATTATTTACAAACAGCTTGTGCAGTGATGGCACAAATGGTTGCAAATGCTTCTCTGGGATCCCCTTTGTTCAGAAATAGCAGACTTATATTGCTTTTTGGTAATTAGAAGGCCGCTAAATGCCGCTGCGCATCACACATGTATTATGTCTAGCAGTGAAGGGGTTAATTATATAGCTTGTAGGGAGCTTGCAGGGTTAATTTTAGCTTTAGTGTAGAGATCAGCCTCCCACCTGACACATCTCACGCCCTGATCCCTCCCAAACAGCTCTCTTCCCTCCCCCAACCCACAATTGTCCCCGCCATCTTAAGTACTGGCAGAAAGTCTGCCAGTGCTAAAATAAAAGGTATCTTTTATTTTTTTTTTATTTTTTTTAGCATATTTACATATGCTGCTGTGTAGGATCCCCCCTTAGCCCCCAACCTCTCTGATCCCCCCCCCCCCCAAACAGCTCTGTAACCCTCCCTCTCTACCTTATTGGGAGCCATCTTGGGTACTGGCAGCTGTCTGCCAGTACCCAGTTTACAACATTTTTTTTTTCTGTAGTGTAACTTCTCCCCCCAAAGACCAACCCCACATTCCTTAGATCCTTTTTATATCCATTCCCTCCCCCCTCTCTCCCACTTTTCTCTAAAAAAATTCTGTAGTGTAGCAGTTCCCACCCGCTCCCACCCCGTGCACGCACCCGCCCCCCGTGCACATGCGCGCCCCGTCTACCCCGCACACGATCCCGCCCCCCTCTTCAGCCTAGAAGCCATCGATGGCCACCCACCCGCCTCCCACATCGGCTCCCACCCATCAACGATTGCGGCCATCGATGTCCGATGCAGAGAGGGCCACAGAGTGGCTCTCTCTGCATCCAATGGCCAAGTATGGTTATTGCAGGATGCCTCGATATCAAGGCATCACTGCAATAACTGGAAAGCGACTGGAAGCGATCAGGATCGCTTCCACCGCTTTCCAAGACCGACGACATGCAGGGTACGTCCTCGGTCATTAACTGTATTTTTTTGGAAGACGTACCCTGCACATCGTTGGTCGTTAAGGGGTTAAAACAGCCTTTTGTAGGGCATTGCCCTGAGTTAAACGGCTCTTTTGTAAACGGCTCTTTTGCTCCAATAAAAATACAAACACTATACAAACCCCCACCCCCAAGACTACCAAGGGCCCTTAAAAGGGCCTTTTGGGAGACCCTTAAAAGGGCCTTTTGTAGGGCATTGCCCTGAGTTAAACAGCTCTTTTGCTCCAAAAAAATACAAACACCCCCTAACACTTTACAAACTCCCACCCCCCAAACTATTAGCCAATAGAATGAGAGCTGCTTAAATCCTATTGGCTGATTTAAATAGCCAATAGGATTTTAGCAGCCCTAATTCCTATTTGCTGATTCAAATGTTTCAGCCAATAGGAATGCAAGGGACGCCATCTTGAATCGCTTCCGTTGCATTGAAGATTCAGTGTATGGCGGCGACCGTATAAAGAGGATGCTCCGCGCTGTATGTCTTCAGGATGGACCCGCTCCGTGCCTCCGGTATCAAGATAGAAGATGCCGCCTGGATGAAGATTGAAGAGACCATCTGGATGAAGACTTCTTGCCGCCTGGATTAGGACTTCAACTCCGGGATGAATATCGTTCAAGTGGGACTTCAAAAACTGTAAGTGGATCGTCGGGGCTTAGTGTTAGGCTTTTTAAAGGGTTTTTTGGGTGTTTTTTTTTTAGTTTAGGGTCTGGGCAGTAAAAGAGCTAAATTCCCATACAAATACCCTTTTCAGGGCAATGGGTAGCTTAGGTTTTTTTAGAATTAGGTTTTTCATTTTGGGGGGTTGGTTGGGTGGTGGGTTTTACTGTTGGGGGGTCTTTGTGGGTTTTTTTTTACAGGTAAAAGAGCTGATATCTTTGGGGCAATGCCCCACAAAAGGCCCCTTTAAGGGCCATTGGTAGTTTATTGTAGGCCAGGGTTTTTTTTATTTTGGGTGGGCTTTTTTTATTTTGATAGGGCTATTAGATTAGGTGTAATTCTTTTTCATTTTGGATAATTTCGTTTTTATTTTTTGTAATTTAGTGTTTGTTATTTTTTGTAACTTAGTATTTATTTAGTAGTGTTAGGATATTTTTAATGTGTATTTTAGTTTTATTTAATTGGTAGTTAGTTTAATTTTAGTTTAATAATTATATTAGTTTAATTGTTAGTTTAAACTTAGTTTTTTTGATTTGACAGGTAAGTTTTAATTTATTTTAAGATAGGGAAATTGTAATATTAATATAAAGTTAGGGGGCGTTAGGTTTAGGGGTTACTAGCTTAAATTACTTTATTGCGGTGTGGGTGACTTTCAGTTTAGGGGTTAATAGTTTAATTAATATATTTCGTTGTGGGGGTTTTCAGTTTAGGGGTTAATAGGTTTATTATAGTGGCGGCGGTGTAGGGATTAATAACTTTGGTATAGTGGGGGCGATGTGGGCGGACGGCAGATTAGGGGTCAATAATATTTAAATAGTGTTTGCGATGCAGGAGGGCGGTGGTTTAGATGTTAATAAGTTTATTATAGTGGTGACAATGTCGGGGTGTGGTGGAATAGTGGTTAATAAAATTTTTTAGTGGCAGCGATGTCGGGAGCAGCATATTAGGGGTTAAAAACTTTAAAATAGTGTTTGCGATGCGGGAGGGCCTCGGTTTAGGGGTTAATAGGTAGGTTATGGGTGTTAGTGTACTTTTTAACACTTTAGTTATGAGTTTTATGTTACAGCTTTGTAGCATAAAACTCATAACTACTGATTTTAGATGGCGTTACGGATCTTGTCATTTTAGGCTGTAACGCTCGCTTTTTAGCCTCACCGCAAAACTAATAATACCGGCGCTATGGAAATCCCATGAAAAAACGTAATTTTTAGGAGTGCGGTACTGATGTTGCGGTACAGGCTAAAAGGTTTGCGGTACACCTATACCTGGCTGCGTTAGGGAAAATGATGCGTCATGGGCCACAACGCTGCTATTTGATTCATATCGCACAACTCGTAATCTAGGTGATAGAGAATATAACAAGAACCAGAAACATACAAGAAATGCCCCTTTTCCACCCACAGAACTCTCTTGTCCAATCCACTCTCTGAAACAACAAGATTTATTTCACAAACAATATAAAGTAAAGTTTAAATTTGTAAAATATGCACAGAAATTGCTGATCCCATTGAAATACTTATGCCCATCTTTGTGCATTTAACTTATACATGTGCCATGGAGCAACATAGGACAGACTTGCACTAGGAGAGAAATTTCAGGTAGTGTCACTTCCATGGCAACTCAGTTTTAGTGTTAGGTATAAAATATAAGGTTTGAATTAAATGTCAGGCAACTTATTTCTTTAAAGTTTTTTTTATTTTTATTAAATCCTTAAAAACATTAAATTTTAAAGGGACACACAAGTCAAAATTAAACTTTGCACAGTCTGTTTATATTTGCACTTTTTGAGACACCAGCTCCTACTGAGCATGTGCAAGAATTCACAGAAATACGAATATGCATTTGTGATTGGCTGATGGCTGTCACATGATACAGGGGGAGTGGAAAT
Source organism: Bombina bombina (assembly GCF_027579735.1). NCBI lineage: Eukaryota > Metazoa > Chordata > Amphibia > Anura > Bombinatoridae > Bombina > Bombina bombina. The sequence goes on from NC_069504.1 coordinate 152,707,923, forward strand.
AGACATAACTTTAAAATTTGTCAGAAAAAAATCTACTACTCATTTGAAGTTCAGATTAAGTGCTATTGCATTGTCTTTTTATCGTGCATTTGTTGATTATGCAAATCTACTGTATGTACAGGTCCTTTAAAGGGACAGCCTAGTATAAATTAAACTTTCATTATTCAGATAGGAAGGAAGATTTACTTTTATCATCAAATTTGCTTTTTTCTCTTGGTATTCTTAGTTTAAACTAAACATAGGTAGGCTCATATGCTAATTTTTAAGCCTTTGAGGGCTGCCTCTTATCACAGGCTTTTTAAATTTCTTTTCAACACAAATAGACAGAAAGTACACGTGGGCCATATAGATAACACTGGCCTAGATTTGGAGTTTTGTCGGTAAAGACCCGCGTAGCTAACGCCGGCTTTTTTCTGGCCGCACCATAAAAATAACTCTGGTATTGAGAGTCCACATAAAGGCTGCGTTAGGCTCCAAAAAAGGAGCGTAGAGCATATTTAACGCAGCTTCAACTCTCGATACCAGAGTTGCTTACGCAAGCGGCCAGCCTCAAAAACGTGCTCGTGCACGATTCTCCCATAGAAAACAATGGGGCTGTTTGAGCTGAAAAAAAACCTAACACCTGCAAAAAAGCCGCGTTCAGCTCCTAACGCAGCCCCATTGTTTGCTATGCGGAAACACTTCCTACGTCTGCACCTAACACTCTAACATGTACCCCGAGTCTAAACACCCCTAACCTTACACTTATTAACCCCTATTCTGCCGCCCCCGCTATCCCCTGCATATTATTATTAACCCCTAATCTGCCGCTCCGTAAACCGCCGCTACTTACATTATCCCTATGTACCCCTAATCTGCTGCCCTAACATCGCCGACCCCTATATTATATTTATTAACCCCTAATCTGCCCCCCACAACGTCGCCTCCACCTGCCTACACTTATTAACCCCTAATCTGCCGACCGGACCGCACCGCTATTATTATAAAGTTATTAACCCCTAATCCGCCTCACTAACCCTATAATAAATAGTATTAACCCCTAATCTGCCCTCCCTAACATCGCCGACACCTAACTTCAAACATTAACCCCTAATCTGCCGACTGGAGCTCACCGCTATTCTAATAAATGTATTAACCCCTAAAGCTAAGTCTAACCCTAACACTAACACCCCCCTAAGTTAAATATAATTTAAATCTAACGAAATAAATTAACTCTTATTAAATAAATTATTCCTATTTAAAGCTAAATACTTACCTGTAAAATAAATCCTAATATAGCTACAATATAAATTATAATTATATTATAGCTATTTTAGGATTAATATTTATTTTACAGGTAACTTTGTATTTATTTTAACCAGGTACAATAGCTATTAAATAGTTAAAATAATTACAAAATTACCTGTAAAATAAATCCTAACCTAAGTTACAATTAAACCTAACACTACACTATCAATAAATTAATTAAATAAACTACCTACAATTAACCTAACACTACATTATCAATAAATTAATTAAATACAATTCCTACAAATAAATACAATTAAATAAACTAGCTAAAGTACAAAAAATAAAAAAGAACTAAGTTACAAAAAATAAAAAAATATTTACAAACATAAGAAAAATATTACAACAATTTTAAACTAATTACACCTACTCTAAGCCCCCTAATAAAATAACAAAGCCCCCCAAAATAAAAAAATGCCCTACCCTATTCTAAATTACTAAAGTTCAAAGCTCTTTTACCTTACCAGCCCTGAACAGGGCCCTTTGCGGGGCATGCCCCAAGAAATTCAGCTCTTTTGCCTGTAAAAAAAAACATACAATACCCCCCCAACATTACAACCCACCACCCACATACCCCTAATCTAACCCAAACCCCCCTTAAATAAACCTAACACTAAGCCCCTGAAGATCATCCTACCTTGTCTTCACTTCACCGGGTATCACACCGATCCGTCCAGAAGAGCTCCTCCGATGTCCTGATCCAAGCCCAAGCGGGGGGCTAAAGAGGTCCATGATCCAAGCCCAAGCGGGGGGCAGAAGAGGTCTTCCATCCGATTGAAGTCTTCATCCAAGCGGCATCCATCCGGAGCGAAGCGGAAGCATCCTGAAGACCTCCGATGCGGAACATCCATCCTGGCCGACGACTGAACGACGAATGACGGTTCCTTTAAATGACGTCATCCAAGATGGCGTCCCTCGAATTCCGATTGGCTGATAGGATTCTATCAGCCAATCGGAATTAAGGTAGGAATATTCTGATTGGCTGATGGAATCAAGTTCAATCCGATTGGCTGATCCAATCAGCCAATTAGATTGAGCTTGCATTCTATTGGCTGTTCCGATCAGCCAATAGAATGCGAGCTCAATCTGATTGGCTGATTATTATAGCATTAGTGAGGCGGATTAGGGGTTAATAACTTTATAATAATAGCGGTGCGGTCCGCTCGGCAGATTAGGGGTTAATAAGTGTAGGCAGGTGGAGGCGAGCAGATTAGGGGTTAATAAATATAATATAGGGGTCGGCGGTGTTAGGGGCAGCAGATTAGGGGTACATAAGTATAACGTAGGTGGCGGTCGGCAGATTATGGGTTAAAAAAATTTAATTGAGTGTCGGCGATGTGGGGGGACCTCGGTTTAGGGGTACATAGGTAGTTTATGGGTGTTAGTGTACTTTAGAGTACAGTAGTTAAGAGCTCTATAAACCGGCGTTAGCCCAGAAAGCTCTTAACTACTGACTTTTTTCCTGCGGCTGGAGTTTTGTCGTTAGATGTCTAACGCCCACTTCAGACACGACTCTAAATACCGGTGTTGTATCATAAATGGTTCCCCTGTAGAATTTAGGGACTTCGGCTTCTCGGCAAGAATCGGAACTCCGCCCCCCACCGCAGCCACTCCCATTCTCCTCCCATCTCTTAAATTTCAATATCCCGTCTTGAAAGCTCAGTCTCCATGCTCGTGCATGAGAAACATCTCCTCCCCCGCCACCCTGCTATCGGCACTGCTTCTTCTGCTGATGTAATGCAGCTTGTCACACGCTCCCTGCTCCCTTCTAGACTTCATTACACAGCTCGAATACCTATTGCTCTTCTCAAATACCACAATACATATTCTGCTGCAATTTTTTTTATTGTTTAAAGAAACAGTTTGTAAAATCATCCAATAAAGATTATTAACAATAATGTGCCTAGTTCTTTACTACTTTTGTTCTCTGGAAATCCTTTGTTGAAAAGACTTTTCTCAAATACCACAATACATATTCTGCTGCAATTTTTTTTTTGTTTAAAGAAACAGTTTGTAAAATCATCCAATAAAGATTATTAACAATAATGTGCAGGGTTCTTTACTACTTTTGTTCCTTGGAAATCCTTTGTTGAAAAGACTTTTCTCAAATACCACAATACATATTCTGCTGCAATTTTTTTTATTGTTTAAAGAAACAGTTTGTAAAATCATCCAATAAAGATTATTAACAATAATGTGCCTAGTTCTTTACTACTTTTGTTCTCTGGAAATCCTTTGTTGAAAAGACTTTTCTCAAATACCACAATACATATTCTGCTGCAATTTTTTTTATTGTTTAAAGAAACAGTTTGTAAAATCATCCAATAAAGATTATTAACATTAATGTGCAGGGTTCTTTACTACTTTTGTTCTCTGGAAATCCTTTGTTGAAAAGACTTAATTTAAATACTAAAATACATATTCTGCTTCAATTTTTTTTATTGTTTAAAGAAACAGTTTGTAAAATCATCCAATAAAGATTATTAACAATAATGTGCAGGGTTCTTTACTACTTTTTGTCTCTGGAAATCCTTTGTTGAAAAGACTTTTCTCAAGTACTACAATACATATTCTGCTGCAATTTTTTTTTTATTGTTTAAAGAAACAGTTTGTAAAATCATCCAATAAAGACTATTAACAATAATGTGCAGGGTTCTTTGCTACTTTTGTTCTTTGGAAATCCTTTGTTGAAAAGACTTTTCTCAAATACTAAAATACATATTCTGCTGCAATTTTTTTTTATTGTTTAAAGAAACAGTTTGTAAAATCATCCAATAAAGATTATTAACAATAATGTGCATGGTTCTTTACCACTTTTGTTCTCTGGATATCATATTTTTAAAATACTTAATTGAAACACTCAAGTACACAAAGAAACAGTTTTTAAAATTCATCCAATAAAGATAAATAACAGTAATGTTAATGATTCTATCACAGTTATTTAATCCTCTTTATATCCTTTGTTTAAAAATGTATAAATTAATGTAATAGTGTGAGCTAGCGGAGCACATTTGGTGAGTCAATGACAATGCTTATACAGCTAGATTTAGAGTTTGGCGGTAGCCGTGAAAACCAGCGTTAGAGGCTCCTAACGCTGGTTTTGGGCTACCGCTGGTATTTAGAGTCAGTCAGGAAAGGGTCTAACGCTCACTTTCCAGCCACGACTTTTCCATACCGCAGATCCCCTTACGTCAATTGCGTATCCTATCTTTTCAATGGGATCTTTCTAACGCCGGTATTTAGAGTCGTGGCTGAAGTGAGCGTTAGAGCTCTAACGACAAAACTCCAGCCGCAGAAAAAAGTCAGTAATTAAGAGCTTTCTGGGCTAACGCCGGTTCATAAAGCTCTTAACTACTGTGCTCTAAAGTACACTAACACCCATAAACTACCTATGTACCCCTAAACCGAGGTCCCCCCACATCGCCGGCACTCTAATAAATATTTTTAACCCCTAATCTGCCGACCGCACACCAACGCAACCTACATTATCCCTATGTACCCCTAATCTGCTGCCCCTAATACCGCCGCCACCTACATAATATTTATTAACCCCTAATCTGCCGCCCCCAATGTCGCCGCCACCTACCTACACTTATTAACCCCTAATCTGCCAACCGGACCGCACCGCTACTATAATAAATGTATTAACCCCTAATCCGCCTCACTCCCGCCTCAATAACCCTATAATAAATAGTATTAACCCCTAATCTGCCCTCCCTAACATCGCCGACACCTAACTTCAAGCATTAACCCCTAATCTGCCGACCGGAGCTCACCGCTACTCTAATAAATTTTTTAACCCCTAAAGCTAATTCTAACCCTAACCCTAACACCCCCTAAATTAAATATAATTTTTATCTAACGAAATAAATTAACTCTTATTAAATAAATTATTCTTATTTAAAGCTAAATACTTACCTGTAAAATAAACCCTAATATAGCTACAATATAAATAATAATTATATTGTAGCTATTTTAGGATTAATATTTATTTTACAGGCAACTTTGTATTTATTTTAACCAGGTACAATAGCTATTAAATAGTTAATAGCTATTTAATATCTACGTAGTTAAAATAATTACAAAATTACCTGTAAAATAAATCCTAACCTAAGTTACAATTAAACCTAACACTACACTATCAATAAATTAATTAAATAAAATACCTACAATTATCTACAATTAAACCTAACACTACACTATCAATAAATTAATTAAATACAATACCTACAAATAAATACAATTAAATAAACTAACTAAAGTACAAAAATAAAAAAGAACTAAGTTACAAAAAATAAAAAAATATTTACAAACATTAGAAAAATATTACAACAATTTTAAACTAATTACACCTACTCTAAGCCCCCTAATAAAATAAGAAAGACCCCCAAAATAAAAAAATGCCCTACCCTATTCTAAAATTAAAATAGAAAAGCTCTTTTACCTTACCAGCCCTGAAAAGGGCCCTTTGCGGGGCATGCCCCAAAGAATTCAGCTCTTTTGCCTGTAAAAAAAAAAACATACAATACCCCCCCCCAACATTACAACCCACCACCCACATACCCCTAATCTAACCCAAACCCCCCTTAAATAAACCTAACACTAAGTGCCTGAAGATCTCCCTACCTTGTCTTCACCACTCCGGGTTCACCGATCGATCCAGAAGAGCTCCTCCGATGTCTTGATCCAAGCCCAAGCGGGGGGCTGAAGATGTCCATGATCCGACTGAAGTCTTCATCCAAGCGGGAGCTGAAGAGGTCCATGATCGGGCTGAAGTCTTCATCCAAGCAGGAGCTGAAGAGGTCCATGATCGGGCTGAAGTCTTCTATCAAGCGGCATCTTCAATCTTCTTTCTTCCGGATCCATGGTCATCCCGCCAACGTGGAACATCCATCTTCACCAACGACTTCCCGACGAATGACGGTTCCTTTAAGGGACGTCATCCAAGATGGCGTCCCTCGAATTCCGATTGGCTGATAGGATTCTATCAGCCAATCGGAATTAAGGTAGGAATATTCTGATTGGCTGATGGAATCAAGTTCAATCCGATTGGCTGATCCAATCAGCCAATTAGATTGAGCTTGCATTCTATTGGCTGTTCCGATCAGCCAATAGAATGCGAGCTCAATCTGATTGGCTGATTATTATAGCATTAGTGAGGCGGATTAGGGGTTAATAACTTTATAATAATAGCGGTGCGGTCCGCTCGGCAGATTAGGGGTTAATAAGTGTAGGCAGGTGGAGGCGAGCAGATTAGGGGTTAATAAATATAATATAGGGGTCGGCGGTGTTAGGGGCAGCAGATTAGGGGTACATAAGTATAACGTAGGTGGCGGTCGGCAGATTATGGGTTAAAAAAATTTAATTGAGTGTCGGCGATGTGGGGGGACCTCGGTTTAGGGGTACATAGGTAGTTTATGGGTGTTAGTGTACTTTAGAGTACAGTAGTTAAGAGCTCTATAAACCGGCGTTAGCCCAGAAAGCTCTTAACTACTGACTTTTTTCCTGCGGCTGGAGTTTTGTCGTTAGATGTCTAACGCTCACTTCAGACACGACTCTAAATACCGGTGTTGTATCATAAATGGTTCCCCTGTAGAATTTAGGGACTTCGGCTTCTCGGCAAGAATCGGAACTCCGCCCCCCACCGCAGCCACTCCCATTCTCCTCCCATCTCTTAAATTTCAATATCCCGTCTTGAAAGCTCAGTCTCCATGCTCGTGCATGAGAAACATCTCCTCCCCCGCCACCCTGCTATCGGCACTGCTTCTTCTGCTGATGTAATGCAGCTTGTCACACGCTCCCTGCTCCCTTCTAGACTTCGGAATTCGAGGGACGCCATCTTGGATGACGTCCCTTAAAGGAACCGTCATTCGTCGGGAAGTCGTCGGTAAAGATGGATGTTCCGCGTCGGCAGGATGAACTACATGGATCCGGAAAAAAGAAGATTGAAGATGCCGCTTGATAGAAGACTTCAGTCAGATCATGGACCTCTTCAGCTCCCGCTTGGATGAAGACTTCAGCCGGATCATGGACATCTTCAGCCCCCCGCTTGGGCTTGGATCAAGACATCGGAGGAGCTCTTCTGGATCGATCGGTGAACCCGGCGTGGTGAAAATAAGGTAGGAAGATCTTCAGGGGCTTAGTGTTAGGTTTATTTAAGGGGGGTTTGGGTTAGATTAGGGGTATGTGGGTGGTGGGTTGTAATGTTGGGGGGGGGTATTGTATGTTTTTTTTTACAGGCAAAAGAGCTGAATTCTTTGGGGCATGCCCCGCAAAGGGCCCTTTTCAGGGCTGGTAAGGTAAAAGAGCTTTGAACTTTAGTAATTTAGAATAGGGTAGGGCATTTTTTTTATTTTGGGGGTCTTTCTTATTTTATTAGGGGGCTTAGAGTAGGTGTAATTAGTTTAAAATTGTTGTAATATTTTTCTAATGTTTGTAAATATTTTTTTATTTTTTGTAACTTAGTTCTTTTTTATTTTTGTACTTTAGTTAGTTTATTTAATTGTATTTATTTGTAGGTATTGTAGTTAATTAATTTATTGATAGTGTAGTGTTAGGTTTAATTGTAGATAATTGTAGGTATTTTATTTAATTATTTTATTGATAGTGTAGTGTTAGGTTTAATTGTAACTTAGGTTAGGATTTATTTTACAGTTAATTTTGTAATTATTTTAACTAGGTAGATATTAAATAGTTATTAACTATTTAATAGCTATTGTACCTGGTTAAAATAAATACAAAGTTGCCTGTAAAATAAATATTAATCCTAAAATAGCTATAATATAATTATTATTTATATTGTAGCTATATTAGGGTTTATTTTACAGGTAAGTATTTAGCTTTAAATAGGAATAATTTATTTAATAAGAGTTAATTTATTTCGTTAGATAAAAATTATATTTAATTTAGGGGGGTGTTAGGGTTAGGGTTAGGGTTAGAATTAGCTTTAGGGGTTAAAAAATTTATTAGAGTAGCGGTGAGCTCCGGTCGGCAGATTAGGGGTTAATGCTTGAAGTTAGGTGTCGGCGATGTTAGGGAGGGCAGATTAGGGGTTAATACTATTTATTATAGGGTTATTGAGGCGGGAGTGAGGCGGATTAGGGGTTAATACATTTATTATAGCAGCGGTGCGGTCCGGTCGGCAGATTAGGGGTTGATAAGTGTAGGTAGGTGGCGGCGACGTTGGGGGCGGCAGATTAGGGGTTAATAAATATTATGTAGGTGTCGGCGGTATTAGGGGCAGCATATTAGGGGTACATAGGGATAATGTAGGTTGCGGCGGTGTGCGGTCGGCAGATTAGGGGTTAAAAATATTTATTGGAGTGGCGGCGATGTGGGGGGACCTCGGTTTAGGGGTACATAGGTAGTTTATGGGTGTTAGTGTACTTTAGAGCACAGTAGTTAAGAGCTTTATAAACCGGCGTTAGGCCAGAAAGCTCTTAATTACTGACTTTTTTCTGCGGCTGGAGTTTTGTCGTTAGATTTCTAACGCTCACTTCAGCCACGACTCTAAATACCGGCGTTAGAAAGATCCCATTGAAAAGATAGGATACGCAATTGACGTAAGGGGATCTGCGGTATGGAAAAGTCGTGGCTGGAAAGTGAGCGTTAGACCCTTTCCTGACTGACTCTAAATACCAGCGGTAGCCCAAAACCAGCGTTAGGAGCCTCTAACGCTGGTTTTCACGGCTACCGCCAAACTCTAAATCTAGCTGTATAAGCATTGTCATTGACTCACCAAATGTGCTCCGCTAGCTCACACTATTACATTAATTTATATATTTTTAAACAAAGGATATAAAGAGGATTAAATAACTGTGATAGAATCATTAACATTACTGTTATTTATCTTTATTGGATGAATTTTAAAAACTGTTTCTTTGTGTACTTGAGTGTTTCAATTAAGTATTTTAAAAAAATGATATCCAGAGAACAAAAGTAGTAAAGAACCCTGCACATTATTGTTAATAATCTTTATTGGATGATTTTACAAACTGTTTCTTTAAACAAAAAAAAAATTGCAGCAGAATATGTATTGTGGTATTTCAGAAAAGTCTTTTCAACAAAGGATTTCCAAGGAACAAAAGTAGTAAAGAACCCTGCACATTTTTGTTAATAATCTTTATTGGATGATTTTACAAACTGTTTCTTTAAACAATAAAAAACATTGCAGCACAATATGTATTGTGGTATTTCAGAAAAGTCTTTTCAACAAAGGATTTCCAAAGAACAAAAGTAGCAAAGAACCCTGCACATTATTGTTAATAGTCTTTATTGGATGATTTTACAAACTGTTTCTTTAAACAATAAAAAAAATTGCAGCAGAATATGTATTGTGGTATTTGAGAAGAGCAATAGGTATTCGAGCTCTGTAATGAAGTCTAGAAGGGAGCAGGGAGCGTGTGACAAGCTGCATTACATCAGCAGAAGAAGCATTGCCGATAGCAGGTTGGCGGGGGAGGAGATGTTTCTCATGCACGAGCATGGAGACTGAGCTTTCAAGACGGGATATTGAAATTTAAGAGATGGGAGGAGAATGGGAGTGGCTGCGGTGGGGGGCGGAGTTCCGATTCTTGCCGAGAAGCCGAAGTCCCTAAATTCTACAGGGGAACCATTTATGATACAACACCGGAGTTAGAAAGATCCCATTGAAAAGATAGGATACGCAATTGACGTAATGGGATCTGCGGTATGGAAAAGTCGCGGCTGAAAAGTGAGCGTTAGACCCTAGGAGCCTCTAACGCTGGTTTTCACGGCTAACGCCAAACTCCAAATCTAGGCCACTGTGTTCAGGCACAGGGAGTTATTTAAGATTTAGCACAATACAATGCTAAATTTAAGACAATAGATAATAAACAGTCACAGTCATGTGATCAGGGGGCTGGAAGAAGGTTCCTAGATACAGGCCTCTTTGCTAGACTAATCTATCGGGCTAAGATTAAGCTCTTTAACGATAATGAAACAATTACGCTACAAACCCCCCAAAAGGCCAAGGCCTTTACAAACAAGTATAAAGATAGATAGTAGATACTCTACAGAAAATTATTACTTTTCTACACATATGAGAATTAGGTTCATTGAATACATATGCATAAATGGTATAATGTGGAAGTTTGTTTTTCTGAAAAGTACTATAATGTTTAATTATGTGAGTCAGCGGGTCCGGGGGAGGAGGATGCTTTTTTCTTTTCTTTTTTTTTTCCTTTGGTTGTTGTTGTTTTTAGAATAAAATGTCTATGTTAAAGATCATATCCTGGAATGTAGGAGGGATCACGAGTCCGATAAAAAGAAAACGGATTTTAGCCCAACTTAGTTCTTCACACACTTATCAGAAGTAGAGCATAAAAAGCTGAAAGTCAATTGGGTGGGAGAAGTTGTTTTCACTCCCTGCTCTACGTGCAAACGGGGAGTTGCAGTGTTATTTAGAAAAGGGTTAGAACATCAAATTATTTTACAGGTCATAGACCCAGGGGAACGTTATATTATTCTAAAAATAAAGATGGGATTCCGTATATTTACTTTATGTAATGTATACGGCCCAAATAACACTTATGAGAATTTTTGGGAACGGCTGAAGGTTAAACTGTTTGAATACGCTAATACTAATTTGATAGGGACTGGCTATTTCAATATGGTCTTTAACAATATTGATAGACTACAGACCACCAGCCAACAAAGTATTAAGATCCCTCAAAAAGTGTCAAAAATTGTAGTACACTCAAGATTAAGGATATTTGGCGGCTTTTATACCCTAATATTCGAGCATTCTCATATGAATCTAAACAATATAGATCGTTTTCACATATTGACTTTTTTTTGGTTCAGATAGATTATTTGGTTCTGATGTAAAAGCTCAGATAGGGACTTTACTTACTCCGATCATGCTCCCATATCATTAGAACTGAAGTGGGGGGATAGCAATTATGAACCTGCTAGAAGCTATACTTTTCATCGATACTTATTTAATAACACTGAGTTTAGAAATCGTATTGTTTCTATCTGACATGAATACGACACTCAAAATATCTCTTATGTACATAAAAAAGAGATTTTTTGGGAAACGGTCAAAGCTGTGATCAGAGGAGAAATTAAAAAGTACACTTGTAGACTTAAAAAAAAAATCCTTTTTTGGGAATCCGAACTATAAAACTATCTTAAAAACACATATAATGCATACATAACGGTACCTAACCAGACTAATTGGCAAAAGTATATTAAGGCAAAACAGGAATGGGAAATCATCAGCCTACAGAAAACTTCTATTCAGAAACTGCGATATAGAACTAATTTTTACAGATATGGTAATAAGATAGGGAAGTTTCTATCTAAATGTGTGAATACGCATATCACTATAGATGGGAAAAGAGTAATCAATGCTGAGGCAATTAAAGCAGGGTTCTATGAATTTTTAAAACTATATTCTGCCCCACAGATTGATGAGCAAAATAAAGAGACTTTCTGGGGAAAAAATTTGTTGCCAAAATTGCCCGCATATGAGGCTGACAAACTTAATGCCCCTATATCGGAGGTTGAAGTCTAGCAAGCTATTGATAGTCTTAAAGTAGATAAAGCTGCGGGTCCAGACCTTTTGCCTGCTGAATTATACAAAATTCTCAGAAATTAGATAAACACCCCTCTTGTGAATCCATTTAATGATTATTTTTGTCACGTTACAACTCTCAGCTTGTTCTCAGTTTCAAAAATTACGTTGATTCTCAAAAAGGGCAAAGACCCTGAAGCAATTGATTCCTATTGCCCAATATCATTATTAAACTCAGATTATAAAATATTTACAACTATTTTGGCGCATAGGCTTAAATCAATTATCGGTTCTTTGATTCATGTGGACCAGGTCGGTTTTATGTCACAAAGGAATCCCTCTGCAAATATTCGAAAAATATTTCTTTTAGACTTTTATACCACTTCTAAGTGCAGTTGTAACTCTGATCCAGCTATATTATCAGTCGATGCCCAAAAGGCGTTTGACTCAATTACTTGGGACCATCTGTTCTATACCATGAAAATGTTCGGCTTTAGAGATCACTATTTAAATTGTATTCGGGCTATATATGCAAACGCATCCGCAATGCTATTGGTCAATGGTTCACCTACAAAATCTTTCCCTATTACTACGGGAACACGACAAGGATGTCCAATTTCTCCTCTTCTCTTCAACCTTGCAATTGAACCATTGGCAACAATGTTTAGAAAAAAATGAAAGGGGATTTCTCTTTGAGAAAAACGTCTTAAATTATTACTATATGCAGACGATCTTCTATTATTCCTTAACAACCCTCAAATAGAGATACCTAATATCTTAGATATAATCTCTGAATTTGGGTCCTTCTCGGGATATAAAATTAACGTAACTAAGTCAGAGCTATTATGGCTAAGTTCTCTGCTACAGATGGACTATGTACCCCCCTTTAAAATTGCAGAACAATTTATAACATATCTTGGAAATAAAATTAGTATAAACTCTCTGCATTGGTACAACCTGAACTACCCCCCTTTATTATTGAAAATCAAATCAGATTTGATGAATTGGGCTAATCTACCTCTGACGATTACCACAAGAATGAACTTAATCAAGATGATTGTGTTACTTAAACTGTTGTACTTAATGCAAAAATATTCCTATCCTTATAACAAACTCAGATCTCAAGTTTCTTGATAACTGTATTAGAACATTTATTTGGGGTTCTGGTAGAAAGCGCATAGCTTTACATAAACTAGCTCAATTAAGACAATTTGGAGGTCTAGCACTTCCCATATTCTCTATCTATAATAGAATGTGTCTTGCAAAGGTAGCTATGGACTGGCTTACTGGTGGGAATCATGTGGCTTTTTTAGAAGTGGAACAAAAGTTAGTTTATCCTTTTTCCTTAAATGCATTACTACACTGCCCAAATAAATCTATTCCGAATAAGATTAAGTAAAAATACACTATACTTCATATCATTAAAGCTTGGCAGTCTATTCGGTCTACCCTAAAATGTAATCCCTTCATTTCTGATCTACTACCCATTACTGGGAATCCTTGCTTTATACCTGGCCTCAATAATAAATTATTTAATAGGTGGGTCTCTTTGGGCTTGTCTTATCTAACTCAATTTAAAGAGCCCGAAAACTTAAATATATACACATTTGAAGATCTCAGAAAACGTTTCCAACTTAAAAACACAGACTTTTATGCATATTTACAAGTACGGCATTGGCATTTTGAAATAACCAAAGATTGCAATATGGAATGGATACATTTAGGCATAAAAATGGGCCTATCCCTCTATAAGAGTTTAGTAGAATATATTGGTTGTAATACGTTCTATAGGTGGTATAAATGTCTTCTCTTACCCATGTAATATAGACACGTAGCATTACCGGAGAATGCTGATGAAGATGTATATAATTTGGCTTAGCTATTGTTAATCAACGATAATATTGTATAAGTTCGGATTTATGCACCTTAGTGCCTTAAACCACACTAGTCTACATAATAGATATTTAGTACCTTTGGGGCTTATGTTTTCAGCGACTGGCTATTTGCCTCCTCAGCATTATCACACCTCTTTTGTAGCAGTCTCACGGCTTACTCTTAGCCTCAATTTTACTTTTAGTCTTACTTTGGCTTAAAGGAATACTCCCCTACCCACATAAAAAACCTAGGCAGCAGTGCAGCCTATACCCTATTATTCCATACACCATACCACTGCGAGCAGCATATTATACATATCCGAACCCCAGTTGAATAAAGGCCTAGCCCTTGATTTATTCTTTCAGCGTCAGGTAACAGTTGAATATTTAGACCTCCCAGATCCTGAACGTTGTAACCCTCAGAGGGGATTCTAATTCTTTTTGTTCTCCTGGCCTTTTCTTAGGAGTAATTTTTTGCTGTATGTCTGTTTATATTTTGTTCTGTATGAAATGTGACCTATTGCGCATATGAGCACTATACGACCTCACTCCCTTGCTAATTGTCTTGGGGTGTCCGTCTAGAATTGGCAGATATCCTCAATAATTTCTTCAAACGTGCACAAATTTTGACCGCTAACTTTAATACTGAAGGTTTCTTTTTCTCCTTCTTTAGTAATGATGTCTGTTTTTTTCTGTTTACACTTGTTGGTATAACAAATGTAGTGTTGTCTTACAGCGCTAAAAGTGAATATAGACCTATAGCTCCTGTCTGGAGTGGGTCCCCAAATGCCCACAAATGAGAATGTATGCAATAGAGTTGTTAGAAAGGAGCGCCAATACAGGCAAGGTCCGAGTGGATTGAGTGTGAATAGTATAGTAGTGGTTAATGTCACAGGTGGGAATAGTACTCGTGTTGAATAACGGTATAACACTATAACTCAACTGCAATTTTGGTGATTGCGCTGCATCAATATATAGACATAAATTGAAACATATGTGTGGCACAAGATTCTAAGATGGTACATAAAAGTATTTAATACATATTAAACATTAAAACATAAGTATCATTAAAACGAATGTATCATTGAACAAGATGGCAAGAGATTATATATAAAAGCATATAAAAACAGATAAAGCACATGTGTAGCTTGAACACTTTAAAATAAGTTGTGATATATCATAAAATGTGTTGCATAGGTGTGCACCTCACACTAGAATGAGCGCTAAATGTTGATGGTGTTGGAATACTAACAGATATACATATAGTATCTAACACATATACATATAGTATCTGATACACAATTGATTTAAATAGACAAGTAAATAATAACAATTGACATAAAAGGTGGTGATGTTCAAGTGTCACTTCAAAAGAAAGATGTGATCAAACATTTTTCTTATATAGATCCAAAAGGTGGATAAATAGATCCAAAAAGGTGGATAAATAGAAATGCAAACTTAATAAACAATCCAATTAGGTGTGGTCCAAAGTAGTGATGCAAATAAATCCAAAAATTAGAAATAAATCCAAAAATTAATCCTAAAATTAAATTCAAAATAAAAATTAAAAATCCAATCGAATGGAAATGTAAAAAGACAACTAGTGTGTACACAAACTAGTGAGAGTGATCACAAAAAAGTCATTGGTAAACATCTAAATCAGTTCTTGGATGTGAGAAATTCTTTAAGGTTATAAACCCAAATAGAAAAAAGTTGTAATTCCAAATAGAAAAAAGGTAATTTGATGACGATGTGAAAATAAGAAAAAAATATAAAAATTAAAATAAAAATAATTCTGGGAAGTCTTCAAAACCTCTTAGAATCTTGTGCCACACATATGTTTCAATTTATGTCTATATATTGATGCAGCGCAATCACCAAAATTGCAGTTGAGTTATAGTGTTATACCGTTATTCAACACGAGTACTATTCCCACCTGTGACATTAACCACTACTATACTATTCACACTCAATCCACTCGGACCTTGCCTGTATTAGCGCTCCTTTCTAACAACTCTATTGCACTTGTTGGTATAACCTTATGCTCTTACACAAGGTGGCATTTAACATTTTCAACACTGACAACACCACACCTACAAGCTTATTAACTCAAGACCTTAGTTACCCCGACATCCCCGCATGCTTTTTGTATATTGGGACTTATTTTCCCTACTATCTGTTCTGTCCTCCTTTTCTTCGGGCCCTGCGACAACTTCTGCAGGTCCTCTGAGTAGACATCCCAAAGCCCTGGAGTTACCTCTTGTACTTCCATCAAAAAGAACACTGAACAATACCCCTAACTTGGCCTTTGGCCATATCACACATTCCTTATGGGTGGGAAATCCACTCCGGCTGCTCACTCTCACTTTCTTTTCCTACTACAGACCCCCAACTTATTCCCCTACCCCCTTCCACTTGCGACCGGCCCTCCACTATACTATTTACATCTGGCACTCTGTGCCTCTACCTAGAGTACTTTTACCCCTCCCCCCATCACAACGTGCCCCTCTTTAAGAGCGGACTACCCAAGCGGTTTGTCTTGTCAATACTGCAACCCTATTGTCTTTATACAATGATATTCAACCTTATCCACAAGTCCTTTTCATAGCTATCTGGCTCTTCACGCATTCTACATTATTAGACGCTACTTCCCTAATTAAATCACACGCCATGCTATTTATCAGCTCAAATTCCTACAGATTCCTACAGCTCAAATGTATTGTAATAGACCATGCATCTGTGACCTATGTTGTTGTATCATTGACATGGCTTAATAAAGTTTATTTGAAATAAAAAATAAAAAAAAAATTACAGGTCTGCTATGACCTCACATTAATGTGAATAGTCTCTGCTTTCTCTTAGCAGTTGTCTTCCCCAGAACCCTAGTTGATTTTGATAACTACTATGCACTTATTTTTGTTAATTTTTTACTGTATGTAGCATTATTTCATTTTTGGTATACAACAAAATTTAATAAATTACTGCACAATAAGGTGTTTCACATTAGCTAAACATATGTAAACATTGGGGAGGGGGGGGGGTTAGTGGATGTGGTGTGTGGGGGGTAGTGTTTGGATCAAAAGTGGGGAGTAACATTTTGGGCTGGCTAGTAGCTTAGGGCTTGAAAGTTTGAGCCCTGCATACTTCATCCAAACATTTTAAAGAATCCAATCTAAAGCAACATCACCTTTTCCTTGGTAAAGAGGGACTAATTCTGTACAAAGGCTTCACTCACAGAGCGGGCGATAATTAACCAGCCATTACAATTGGCTGGTTATTGTTACTGCGAGCTTGCGGTAGCAATTAGGGCTCTAAAAAGTAACCAGAGATTAGATCTCTGGTTATTTTTTTTAAAACTGCCCAAATGCCCTCAAAATAGAAAATGTAGTATTTTTTTTAAATAAAAAACAACTGCACTAGGCAGTTTTGGGACTTTAAAGTTGGTGGGAGTGGGGTGTTAGAAACAAAAATGGCCCTAAAATGTGCCTTTACATAGCAGTCTATGGGAACTGTGTGTTCCCTGTAAATATATATGTATATGCTTATATACATATATATTTATGTGTTAATATGTGTACATACACATATTAACACATAAATATATATATATTATATATATATATATATATATATATATATATATATATATACACACGGTATATATATATATAGTCATATACATATATTTTTACAAATTGCTGCCCAACGTTCCACTACTTAACCCCTGCTCTGTGGGAGTTCTCATGCAGTGTGTCATGCCTAAATAGTTTTATTTATGGTCAGATATAAGATAAAGAAACAGGTTTATGTACACAATGTGAAAAAGTAATGAGATCTGATTATACCTACAAGCTCAACCCATTTTATTAGGTTGTGGCTTCAAAACACAAAATCAGCTAATTCATATACACAAATAAGCCTTAAAAAAGCAAATCTCATACATTTTATACTCTGCAGCTGGTAAAAAAAAGTAATTGGAAACACATTAAGGGAAAAATAATTTTATAATATACTGTCCCTTTAAGCAACAATATCATTTAAGTTGACAATTATTATCCGCTTATAGACAAATAAAGCATAGTATATCAGAGGGATTCTTAAAACTGCAAAATAATAACTGTTAGAACATTTTGCTATTGTGTTATTGCTTACATATAATTTGTTAAAGCCCAGCAGAGGGGTTAACACATCAAAGCAATCTCCAGGGCAACAATAGACGATGGGGAGCTAGCTGGTAAATGGTGACTACACACATATGCTTCTTGTCCGGGCTAATCTGATGTGTTCAGCTGGTTAAAAGTCAGCTCCACTACAGCAATGCACTACTGGGACCTAGCTAAAGAAATTGATGAGCCTCTGTTAATACATTTCTTCATTCCAGTAGGGGAATAGGGGTCAGATTGTTTATGGTTAATTGTGGTGGGCAGATCCAGGCTAGCACAGGTAGAATACATTATGGTGGGGGGTGTCTAGTCAAGCATGTTGAAAGGGGTTGATTAAAATGTGGGGAATCTAAATGACCATAATAAAGGGTTTATTGCAGTCAGGATCTGAATCAGAATGGTTAGGGTTAATTGTGGTTGGAAGATTGTGACAGTGTGGTTATTTATTTATTTGTAAGTAAGAGGGGCGTTAGAGTGCTGAGACTATAGGAACATCATATATTGTTTGTTCGCTCTGGGGGAGGTTGGATTAGGTTTACTAGCAATTATTCCATTGTAGACAGAGTATTACAGAATTCTAGTAACTGCTATGTATCCCGGGAAGCTTGAAAACTTCATAGCTATAACCTGCATTCTATAATGCTCTCAGCATCCACAAAAAGCAATTTAAAGGACTCTGAAACCTTCTCTTTTGTGCTTTATGTGAGATTATTTTAAAAAAAATACTGATTTTTTACATTTATTTATTAACAAGTGGCTCTTTACTAAAAGCCTTTACGTACTGGGCTTTTTATGTATGATAGAAATGTGAGCTTCCTAATTTAATTTAAATGCAGAAGTGCTGCTGAATCATTTTACACAATACACAGAATTAGCTGAGAAATCTGCATATATCAAGACTTCACATCTGAACCCTTTATTAAAAAAAATATCTGATATGAATAAATCTTTTATTGTCCAATAGAGGAACATTTGTGAATGTGTTTTTCATTTTACAATGGTTTACATGTGGGTGGCAACTAGAATCAGGGTTTCTGTGTTTATATTTATTGTCTTCAAAAGTGTGCAAATTCATAACGACTCAACATGCCTTCACAATGTAAGCTGAATACAATCTGCTACAGAAAAGGGCCCATGTGACCTCTGATACAAGGTCTTTTTAAATTCATTTCTGTGGCCTTGACTTATTGAACAGTTTTGCTAAAGAATCTCCAGTAATCATATCACTTCCGTCATTGAACAGTTTTTCCAGCATCATACGAAGAATGAAAAATTATGTAGATGAGTGACAGAATGACCTCACTTTAACCAGTTCCATGGCAACCTTGATATAATTAGTACAAAAAAAAAATTCAAAGCAAAGTTGGGCAAATAATCAGTTCTCAAAACACTTGATGTATTGATGAATCAGCTGCGTGGCGCGAACAGAGAATAATACACTCCATACATTGTTTAAACATACGCATGAATATCCTCCAGCAAGTCCACACAAACGTTCACTCGGATCCAGTATTTTGTGCACAACATAAAAACAACCAAACACAAACCACCAATAGTAAGTATATATATATATATATATATATATATATATATATATACTGTATATATATATATAAATAACCAATAGGCCAGCACTCACGGTTAAAAAAGCAACAACCCAGGGTGCTTCCACGGTGTAGATAGTATCAGCAAATAATGGAGGCACTCGCCAGGATTTTCAGTGTTACCTTTTAATGTAACGTTTCGGGTTGTTATCCCCTTCGTCAGACAAACAAAATAAAATCAACATGTTATTTTGTTTGTCTGACGAAGGGGGTAACACCCCGAAACGTTACATTAAAAGGTAACACTGAAAATCCTGGCGAGTGCATCCTTTATTTGCTGATTATATATATAAACAATAACAATACTGTACTTTGTCATGATAATTACTGTAGAACATTCCTTGATATTATAATAAAAAATATATAAAAACTTCTGTTAAAATATTCCAGTTTTGGACATTAGTCTCAATGCTAATGTCAGTAAGAAAAACTTGTTAAACTATACCCAAATTTAAAAAATAGCTCAGAGTACTGCAATGCATAAATTAGAATTGGTCAAAACATATTTAAATATCTTATCATCCTTATCAGGTATGTGGCATCAAATAAATTCTATACTTTGATTAAACTTATATTTGTGTAATAAATGGACATTAAACATACATTGTAAGCAACATGATACTGTACCTTCATGTCTGAGATGTATTTTGCAATGAGTAACGCAGCTTGATTTATGTTTTTCGTTTTACTGATTTCCCTAGCTCCAAAACAGAAGGACCCTTGCTGAACAATCACAAACTGATATACCTGATATATTTGATTTGAGCATGAACTGTTGTTTGCACATGTGCAGTTACAGATGTAAACCCGCCCTCTTCTTTTCCCTTAAGGTTGTTTAGGATGGATTTAGCTATGTTTATTATTAAAGGGACATAAAACAGGTTGAGATCTTTGAATATCCTAAAGGGGCTAATTAATTAAAAATAGTTTGCATAAAAAATTTTTAAAAAATTGCTGGCAAGTATTTTAAAATAATTATAAGCAAAATGAATTACATAGCTAAGCTGCCTGGAGAAGCCAACTCCACCCCCCTTATCAGACACAGCATTGTATTTCAGCTGAGTTCACAGCTTCTAGGCATGCTCCATCAGATAATCCCAATGCACTTTTGCATTCTACCAAAGCAAGAATAGATATAGATACAGCCATAAAAGGAATTGTGTGGGGGCAGTTAAAGCTTCACAATTCAGAAACTAAAAAAAGGGTTAATGGTGAGACACTGCAGTATAAATTTGCAGGTAAAGTAATTAAAGTACATATTATTATATTTTGTCTCTATTCCAACTTGTTTTATTCCCTTTATTAATTGATACTGATATTTAAACAACCAGACATAGCTAAATATACATATATACTGTATGTAAATACTTAAAGGGACAGTCTACACCAGAATTGTTATTGTTTTAAAAGATAGATAATGCCTTTATTACCCATTTCCCAGTTTTGCATAACCAACACAGTTATAATAATATACTTTTAACCTCTGTGATTATCTTGTATCTAAGCCTCTGCAAACTGCCCCTTTTTTCAGTTCTTTTGACAGACTTGCAGTCTAGCCAATCAGTGCCTGCTCCCAGATAACTTCACGTACATGAGCACAGTGTTATCTATATGAAATACGTGAACTAACACCCTCTAGTGGTGAAAAACTGTTAAAATGCAATCTGAAAGAGGTGGGCTTCAAGGTCTAAGAAATTAGCACATGAACCTCCTAGGTTAAGCTTTCAACTAAGAATACCAAGAGAACAAAGCCAAATTGGTGATAAAAGTAAATTGGAAAAGTGTTTAAAATGACATGCTCTATCTCAGTGATTTTTAACCTTTTTTTTGCCGTGGCACACTTATTTACATTAAAAAATCCTGTGGCACACCACCATCCCAAAATTTTAAAAAAAATCACACATTTTAGCCTAATACAGCATATATATATATACAGGGAGTGCAGAATTATTAGGCAAATTAGTATTTTGACCACATCATCCTCTTTATGCATGTTGTCTTACTCCAAGCTGTATAGGCTCGAAAGCCTACTACCAATTAAGCATATTAGGTGATGTGCATCTCTGTAATGAGAAGGGGTGTGGTCTAATGACATCAACACCCTATATCAGGTGTTCATAATTATTAGGCAACTTCCTTTCCTTTGGCAAAATGGGTCAAAAGAAGAACTTGACAGGCTCAGAAAAGTAAAAAATAGTGAGATATCTTGCAGAGGGATGCAGCACTCTTAAAATTGCAAAGCTTCTGAAGCGTGATCATCGAACAATCAAGCGTTTCATTCAAAATAGTCAACAGGCTCGCAAGAAGCGTGTGGAAAAACCAAGGCGCAAAATAACTGCCCATGAACTGAGAAAAGTCAAGCGTGCAGCTGCCAAGATGCCACTTGCCACCAGTTTGGCCATATTTCAGAGCTGCAACATCACTGGAGTGCCCAAAAGCACAAGGTGTGCAATACTCAGAGACATGGCCAAGGTAAGAAAGGCTGAAAGACGACCACCACTGAACAAGACACACAAGCTGAAACATCAAGACTGGGCCAAGAAATATCTCAAGACTGATTTTTCTAAAGTTTTATGGACTGATGAAATGAGAGTGAGTCTTGATGGGCCAGATGGATGGGCCCGTGGCTGGATTGGTAAAGGGCATAGAGCTCCAGTCCGACTCAGACGCCAGCAAGGTGGAGGTGGAGTACTGATTTGGGCTGGTATCATCAAAGATGAGCTTGTGGGGCCTTTTCGGGTTGAGGATGGAGTCAAGCTCAACTCCCAGTCCTACTGCCAGTTTCTGGAAGACACCTTCTTCAAGCAGTGGTACAGGAAGAAGTCTGCATCCTTCAAGAAAAACATGATTTTCATGCAGGACAATGCTCCATCATACGCGTCCAAGTACTCCACAGCGTGGCTGGCAAGAAAGGGTATAAAAGAAGAAAATCTAATGACATGGCCTCCTTGTTCACCTGATCTGAACCCCATTGAGAACCTGTGGTCCATCATCAAATGTGAGATTTACAAGGAGGGAAAACAGTACACCTCTCTGAACAGTGTCTGGGAGGCTGTGGTTGCTGCTGCACGCAATGTTGATGGTGAACAGATCAAAACACTGACAGAATCCATGGATGGCAGGCTTTTGAGTGTCCTTGCAAAGAAAGGTGGCTATATTGGTCACTGATTTGTTTTTGTTTTGTTTTTGAATGTCAGAAATGTATATTTGTGAATGTTGAGATGTTATATTGGTTTCACTGGTAAAAATAAATAATTGAAATGGGTATATATTTGTTTTTTGTTAAGTTGCCTAATAATTATGCACAGTAATAGTCACCTGCACACACAGATATCCCCCTAAAATAGCTATAACTAAAAACAAACTAAAAACTACTTCCAAAACTATTCAGCTTTGATATTAATGAGTTTTTTGGGTTCATTGAGAACATGGTTGTTGTTCAATAATAAAATTAATCCTCAAAAATACAACTTGCCTAATAATTCTGCACTCCCTGTATATATATATATATATATATATATATATATATATATATATATATATATATATATATACACACCAGTGACATGCAGTGAGGTCAAAGGCTGGTGAGGCCCTAGATATGATACGCCGGAGAAACACATGTACAGAGGGCCGCAAGTACCCCCAACAGGGCAGTTTTAAATGATAGCTGAATCAGTGCACAGGTGACATAATCAGGTGATGGGTGAGAGCAAGTTAGTAACCACTGAGTTACTGATCAGCTGATTACTTCACCTGTGCACTGATTCAGCTATAATGAAAACCTGGTCTGTTGGGGGTACTTGAGGACCATTGTTGAGAAACACTGCACTAAAGCACCAGCTCATCGGAAATGTATTGATTACCTGGAGAATAAAGCACCCATACTCTGCTCACTGACACCCACACACACACACTCTGCTCACTTACACACTCACACAATTCTATGGCACAGTGACAATTACTAAGCAATTAGAATGATACACAATCTCTTCTCTACTCACTACTGTATTGTAAAAATAGAAATAATTTACCATACAAGTTTTACACAAAGGACAAGTTATCAATACTGCCAACACAGCTGCTGCAATATGGTGTTCAAGAAACGCACGTGCACATCCCACTTAGGTGTGCTCTTCAACAAAGGACACCAAAGGATACCAAAAGAATGAAGTACATAATAAAAGTAAAATATAAAGTTTATTTATTTATTTATTTTTGTGCAATTTCTATCTGAATGTTGGAAATGTAATTATGACTTTCATGTTCCTTTCAAAAACTAATTTGATTTGCTGACATGGGGCCAGTAACAGTTGATGCTAATTCTCAATATATAAATAACTAGAAAAGTCTATTAAAATAGCATGCTCTACCTCAATTATGAAAGTTTAATTTTAAATATCTCCCTTTGACTATGTGTTTAACCAGTTACTTTACAGTGGCATTATTTCTAAAAACATTTAACTGCAATAATTACATATATTTTTTAAATGACTCATTATCTCCTTTTTATTAATATAAACTTGTATAAAAGCAGCACATATTAAAAACACAATGCAACAGCTTTCAATTGATTTGTGAATTACAAGTTAACAGCAGTCTTTAAATAAATGGAGACACAGAGAAAAATAAAAATAGATATTGCATCCTCTCACTGAACAGACATAACATATATGGAGTTTGTACCTAATTAAATCAAATAACCATGAAAAAGGGAGGCTTAGCAATATTCAATGCCAAAAACTTTAATTTAAATAATGTGGACACTGCACACTTAACTTCAAACTCTGGGTTTTAAATTATGGATTTAAATTTGAATTGACCCTTTGACTTCCTGTCAGTATTGGGTTATGCTCACTTACTGTCCCCCCCTGTTAATGAGCTGTATCGGAACACAATTTGCGAATCACAAGAGATGTAGAATACTACTTTACTCTTCTGCTTGGTGTCATCTGTTCTTAGGTTACCTCAGTTTTCAGTTGTGTCACATGACCCTGCTCACTGCATCTATATATCCTTCACTTGCTAGGGGGCATCAAGAGGGGTGCCTCCTATTGGTCCCAATTGTTGCTGCTAATATATTGACAGAACACAGGTGGCGCTGCAGCACAGCTTTTCCTTTGAGCCATGTACTGCAATGGAGAGAAGCGTTCCTGTACCTGCCTCTCCATATCATTACATAGGAAGAAAATATTTTTTTTTTTTACTTTTTTGTTTTAATTAAAATTTAATTAAACTTTGGCCACATATGGCAGGGTAGGCACTGCCTCCTCTGCCTCCTATGAGTGCACGTCCCTGATACACACACACACAAACACAGACACACACATACTGTATGTATTGTGCTGTTATGCCATACCTCCTACAAACTACCCCTGCACTGGGAGTAAAAAACTATAAAGTTTAAAAAATATGTCGCACTGTTGTCAGTCTGCCGTGGCTAGGGTTGCCACCCGTCCCTTAAAATACAGAACACTTATAAGTTACACATGCTGCAGGGTGTGCAGGGAGGAATATGAATAGTGCTGTCCAGAAACACAATACATGTTCCTCCCTGCACACCCTGCAGCATGTGTAACTCATAAGTGTCCAGGAAAACATGGCTGAGGTGGCAACCCTAGCCGCGGCACACCTGACGATCTCTCACGGCACAATAGTGTGCCACGGCACACTGGTTGAAAAACACTGCTCTATCTGAATCATGAAAGTTTATTTTGGCCTAGACTGTCCCTTTAATAATATTCACACCTAAAGCAAATGCAATTTCTATCACAATTGTTGATGCAAAATAATAAGAGCAAATGACTAGAGAGAGAAGGAGTGGGACACTAGTTCACATTAAAGTAGATATGTGTTAACTCAAACCTCTCTGGTAGAAAGTGGAATATGCAATTTTTTCTGATGTATTTTACAGTAAAAGCGTCAAATGTCAAAAAATTAAATTAAATTAATTAAATTAATTAATTAAATTTTGAGTGTTATGGCCTTTTGAACCTATTGTTTTATTTATGTCGCTTTTGTCTTAAAATAGAAAGTAAACACGTTGAGATTGTAATATAAACTGTTTAATTATGTGAAGTAAAAAATCTTTGCAGACTACTTTATTTATTTTGTCCCTTTTTATGTAATTTGTAAGAAAATTCTGTGCTTTCGAGGTCTAAAATTTATAAGTGCAGATATCAGCCTTCACAAGCCTAACCCTACCACATATCTGTCCCTAATTGGCCTAAGCACGGCTGATCTGATAAACAACTGCAAAACAATGGATAGTTTTACTAACAAAATGACTGTGGATGAATTTGTCTACTCAAGTAACAAGTCCAGTTTGGCTCACCCAAGTAAGGCAAGAGGTGGGTGAAGTCTTGTTGCTAGTAAACAATTGCATGGTGTACGGCAATCCAAACCCCCCCTAAAAAAAACAGATTTACCTTTTATGTTAATTTATTGCAAGTCTCCTGAAAAGTCTTAAAATTACAAGGTGTTTACTGTCACTTTAAGCTCTTTAATTAATATCTAATCCGTGATGTCCTTTTGCTATCTGAAATACATAATTTCTAAAATTAGTGCCTCTCCTTCACCCATTAAAAATCAATTAATGTTGATAATGATGTAATCACTTCAGTTCCACATGCAAACTATTTGGGGGTCACATTTAAAGGGACATAAAACAAGTTGGGATAGAGAGAAAATATAATAATATGTACTTTAATTACTTTACCTGCAAATTTATACTGCAGTGCCTCGCCATTAACCCTTTCTTTTTAGTTTCGGAATTGTAAAGCTCTAACTCCCCCCACACATCTCCTTCTATGGCTGTATCTATATCTATTGTTGCTTTGGTAGAATACAAAAGGGAATAGGGATTATCTGCTGGAGCATGCCTAGAAGCTGTGAACTCAGTTGAAATACAATGCCTGTGCTTAAATACTGATAAGAGGGGGTGGAGTTGGCTCCCCCAGGCAGCTTAGCTTTGTAATTCATTTTGCTTATTTTTGAAAATTATTTAAAAATACTTGCCAGCAATTTTTACATTTTTTTTATGCAAACCATTTTTAATGAATTAGCCCTTTTAGGATATGCACAGATCTCAACCCGTTTTATGTCCCTTTAACTCTGTAATGTCAAATTTATTCCCCAGGTTACTTCTGCTATTTTCATTTAAAATATCTCTTGAAATGTTGCCATTTTCTAACACAAGACACAAATAAAATTCAAATGAATTTTCTTATATCAAAATTTATGCTTACCTAATAAATGTATTTCTTTCCGGATATGGTGAGTCCACGGAATCATCAATTACTGTTGGGAATATCACTTCTGGCCAGCAGGAGGAGGCAAAGAGCACAACAGCAAAGCTGTTAAGTATCACTCCCCTTCCCACAATCCCCAGTCATTCGACAGAAGGAAAAGGAGAAAAGGAGTAACACAAGGTGTAGGGGTGCCTGAGGTTTAGTAAAAAAAAAAATTGTCTTAAAACAAAGGGCAGGGCCATGGACTCCCCATATCCGGAAATAAATACACTTATCAGGTAAGCATAAATTTTGATTTCTTTTCTAAGATATGGTGAGTCAACGGAATCTCCAATTACTGTTGGGAATCAATACCCAAGCCAGAGGACACAGATGATTAGGGAGAGACAAGACAGGTCACCTAAACGGAAGGCACAACCGCTTGAAGAACCTTTCTCCCAAAAGAAGCCTCAGCCGAGGCAAAGTATAAAATTTATAACATTTGTAAAAAGTATGCAAAGAGGACCAAGTTGCAGCCTTGCAAATCTGTTCCACAGAAGCCTTATTTTTGAAAGCCCAAGAAGAAGAAACAGCCCTGGTAGAATGAGCCGTGATTCTCTCAGGAGGCTGCTGTCCAGCAGTCTCATATGCCAAACGAATAATACTTCTCAACCAGAGAGAAAGAGAAGTGGCAGTAGCTTTCTGACCTTTGCGTTTCCCAGAAAAGCAAATAAATAGTGCAGAAGACTGACAAAAGTCCTTACTCGCCTGCAAATAGAATTTAAGAGCCCGCACAACATCTAGGTTGTGCAACAAACGTTCCATATCAGAAGAAGGATTAGGATAGAGAGAAGGAACAACATTTTCCTGATTAATATTTCTATCCGAAACAACATTAGGAAGAAAAACAAACTTGGTACGAAGAACTGCCTTATCTGCATGAAATATGTGATAAGGCAAATCGCACTGCAAGGCTGAGAGTTCCAAAACTCTCCGAGCAGAAGAGATAGCAGTAAGAAACCAAACCTTCCAAGATAACAACCTAATATCTATGGAATGCATTGGCTCAAACAGAGCCTGCTGCAAAACTTTGAGAACAAGGTTAAGGCTCCAAGGTGGAGCAACAGATTTAAACACAGGCCTGATTGTGACCAAGGCCTGAAAAAAAATTTGCACATCTGGCACATCCGCCAGGCGCTTGTGTAGCAAAATAGATAGGGCAGAGATCTGACCTTTCAGAGTACTGACAGACAAAACCTTCTCCAGGCCTTCCTGGAGAAAGGATAAAATTCTTGGACTCCTGCCCCTACTCCAAGAGTATCCTTTGGATTCACACCAATGAAGATATTTATGCCATATCTTATGGTAAATCTTTCTAGTAACAGGCTTACGAGCCTGAATCATGGTCTCAATGACCAACTAAAATTAAGCGTTCAATCTCCAAGCAGTCAGATTCAGAGAAATTAGGTTTGGATGAAGAAAAGGACCCCGATATAGAAGGTCCTTCCTCAGAGGGAGTCTCCACGGAGGTAGACATTACATTTCCACTAGGTGTGCATACCAGATCCTGCGAGGCCAAGCAGGAGCTATTAGAATCACTGAAGCTCTCTCCTGCTTGATCTGAGCAATGACTCGTGGAAGGAGAGCAAAAGGAGGAAAAAGGTATGCCAACCTAAAGTTCAAAGGAACTGCCAGAGCATCTATCAGGAAAGCCTGAGGAACCCTTGACCTTGAACCGTACTTTGGAAGCTTGGTGTTCTGTAGAGACGCCATCAGATCCAATCCCATTAGCCCCCATTTGGTGGTTAACCTGGAGAACACCTCCGGATGGAGTTCCCACTCCCCGGGATGGAAAGTCTGTCTGCTTAGGAAATTTGCTTCCCAATTATCTACTCCTGGAATGTGGATGGCAGATAGACAGCAACTGTGAGCTTCCGCCAACTGAATGATCCGAGCCACCTCCTTCATGGCTAAGGAACTCCGATTTCCCTCTTGGTAGTTATGTAAGACAATGAGGTTATGTTGTCTGACTGGAACCTGATAAACCATCAAGGCATTGAAGATAGTTCTAAACTCCAGAATGTTTATGGGGAGAGCAGATTCCTCCTGAGACCACAGTCCCTGCGCCTTCAAAGAGTCCCAAACCGCTCCCCAGCCCTTCAGGCTGGCATCTGTGGTCACAATCACCCATGAGGGTCTCCGAAAGCATGTTCCCTGAGACAGATGTTCTTGAGACAGCCACTATGGAAGAGAGTTTTTCGCCGCTTGATCTAGAACTATCCTCTGAGATAGGTCTGCATAATCCCTGTTCCATTGGCTAAGCATACATAACAGTAGTGCTCTCAAATGGAATAGAGCAAAGGGAAGCAATCGAGCAAAGAGTTCCCTCTTTTTTGGGGACCACGAACAGGTTGGAATAGAACCCAAGACCCTGCTCCTGTACTGGGACTGGAACTATTACTCCCAGGAGGGAAAGGTCCTGTACACATTTTAAAAAGGCTTCTCTTTTTGTCTGGTCTAAAGATAATCTTGAGAGGTGAAATCTGTCCCTGGGAGGAAAGGTCTTGAATTCAAACTTGTAACCCTGGGATACTATATCCACAGCCCAAGGATCTGGGACATCTTGTATTCAAGCTTGAGAGAACTGAGAGAGTCTGCCCCCTACTTGATCTGATCCCAGATCAGGGGCAAACCCTTCATGCTGACTTGGAGTCAGCTGCGGGCTTTTACAATTGCTTCCCCTTGTTTCAAGACTGAGTGGGTTTCCAAGAAGGCTTGAACTGATCTTGTTTGGCAAAAGCCGGGGAAGACTTACCTCTGAAATTACGAAAGGAACGAAAATGACTTTGATGAACTTTCGCTCTATTCTTCCTATCCTGAGAGAAAAAGACCCTTTTCCACCCGTAATATCATAAATAATCTCTATTTACCCTGGACCAAACAATATCTTACCCTTATAAGGAAGACCCAAAAGCTTGACCTTAGAGGAGACATCTGCTGACCAAGATTTCAGCCACAAGGCTCTGTGGCCTAACACTGCGAAAACAGATGACTTGGCACTCAGCTTAATCCCCTGCAAGATAGCATCAGAAATAAAGGAATTAGCCAATTTAAGAGCTTAAATTCTGTCTTGAATCTTATCTAAAGGAGTTTCTACCTGAAGAGAATCAGACAAAACATCAAACCAGTAAGATGCAGCACTTGTCACAGTGGCAATGCAAACTGCAGGTTGCCATAAAAGACCAAGATGAACGTAAATTCTTTTAAAGTAAACCTCCATCTTTTTATCCATAGGATCTTTTAAAGAGCAACTATCCTCAATAGGAATAGTTGTCCTCTTGGCTACAGTAGAAATAGCCCCTTCTACTTTAGGAACAGAGTGTCATGTTTCCGTAATGGAGTCCGCATCTGGAAACATTTTCTTAAAAATAGGAGACTGGGAAAAAAGATACCCCCGTCTTCTCCCACCCCTGGGTAATAATATCCGAAGCCCGGTCAGGAAACCCGGAAAAACCTCCTTAGAAGAAGGAACTTCAAAGTAATTATTAAGTTTACCAGATTTCTTAGGCTGGACAGTGACAGGATTATCCGAGTCGTCCAAGGTAGCCAACACCTCTTTTAACAAAACACAAAAGTGTTCAAGCTTAAATCTGAAAAAACTTCCATCAATTTCAGACGACGGACTTACACTATCCAAATCTGAGATCTCACCCTCAGAAAGCTCTGACACATCTTCCGCATCTGTTTTAAGAGGAAGGGCCATCTGAGACAAACCACTGGAATCAGAGACCTTGCCGTCTGAATTGCTTTTCCTCTTATGTTTTCCCTTCAACATAGGAAAAGAAGCTAACGCTGCAGATATCGCTGAGGAAATCTGAGCTGCAATTTCTGCTTTCAAAAATGCTCCTCTGGGAGCTATAGAGGAACTTCAGGGCACTGCATGTGATGCCATTGTGGCTTGGGACATTCCAGGAGAAGGCTGTGGTATTACCTGAACAGCATCATCCTGAGAGACATTAGGCTCATTAATCAAAAGTCTTTCTTTACACTGTAAAGTCTTTTTAACACACGAGGAACAGAACTGCATTGGTGAAGCAATCTGAGCTTCTAAACACAATAGACATGCATTTAACTGAATTTGATCCTGATCTTTAACAGACATGATCGTAGAAAGAAAATCACTGTGCAAATGATATATGAAAAATATACTAATGGCACCTTGTATTAAGGCAATTAACAAATTAAATTGCCAGCAAAAAGAAGTGCAATTAATGAGCAACTATGCGCTCCACTAACACTCAGGAACCCCACACCTCAATCTTAGCTGAGGCGTCTACCTGTCACCAACTCCGGAGAGGGATACAGATTAAAGTCTCACTCTCGCGTCAGTACGGCTCTGAAGCTGAGAACAAAAGAGCGTCACAAGATCAGCTGTAATACAACTGAGCCACAGAGAGGTGCAAAACAAAAAAACTTGCTACTTCCTGTTTACGTAATGCAGAGTAACTATCTTAGCTGATCTCAAATCAACTATACTGACAAGCTTGTTATAAGCCGATAATTAGAGTAAAGGGGCCACTGCACACAGGACTTTCTCAATAATCCCCTCTCTCCGTAATAAAAAGTGACCCTTTCTCACTTAATAAGAACATTTTTTCCCTCAATAAAAGAGCCTCAATAACCCTTTCATTACTGAAAGGATAAAGTCTCAGTCACAATGCCCTGCACCATGCCCAACTTATCCTTATATAAAGTATTAGCCTGTCACTTGTCAAAAATGCAGAGAATATTGCAAGTGCTTATAAATTCTCCCCACCTGGAAGAAAAATAGGCACTTACCTGCCAAATCCGCTGTCTGACATGTAAACAGCTTACCAGGTATGTAAGGACACAGTTCCTCACAGAGACCTGTAAAACAGAAAGAACAGAGTCACCTACTCTGTTTTTCTCTACTAGGGCAGCACAATACTAGGAAAACACAGTAAGGCCCACCTTACCAGTTCCTAGCTGCTTGAAAGCCACCACAACCCTTACTCAAGAGATTAACGTGGAGTACGGCTAGACCCCAAAAACTTGCTTGTAGAAATTCAACATGTCAGACACCAAAATATTCACCTCCTCCTTGTACGAAGGCAAAGAGAATGACTGGGGATTATGGGAAAGGGAGTGATACTTAACAGCTTTGCTGTGGTGTTTTTTGCCTCCTCCTGCTAGCCAGGAGTGATATTCCCAACAGCAATTGATTATTCTGTGGACTCACCATATTTTAGGAAATAAATCCCATTTCTACTACTGCAACTGCAAGCTTGATAGCCCTCCACCTACAGTATGTCTTCTTTTCTATCTCCCTCAACTGTTTCCCCTTATGGTAACATTTAAAAATCATATTCTGAACAGGGATAGGCAAGGTGTCCGTACACAGACACTGGTGTCCGTGACTAGCCCTTGCAGTGTCCGCCACAACCTTAGAATATAGTTTCAATCTGATTAAATAATAGGAATAAAAAAAAATATGTAGTGTGAATAAAGTTAGTGGCGATATTGGGTGATAAGTTATGGAATAAATAAAGCCTGAGTGAAATACTGGATATGTATCTGCATCTGTATAACAACACTCAGCTCTATACAAAGACACAGTATTGACACTAGCACATGTGTATAGCCAGACAAGGGCTGGTTATAGGGTCAGTGGTATTTGTATCAGTATAATAACACCCAGCGCTATATAATAACACAATAGTGACACTGGCACATGGGTATAGCCAGAGGAGGGCTGGTTATAGAATCAGTGGTATCTGCATCAGTATAATAACACCCAGCACTATATAATGACACAGTAGTGACACTGGCACATGGGTATAGCCAGAGGAGGGCTGGTTATAGTATCAGTGGTATCTGCATCAGTATAATAACACCAAGCATTATATAATGACACAGTAGAGACACTGGCACATGGGTATAGCCAGAGGAGTACCAAAGAATAGAAGAGCCGCACACAGTTTAAATGTCCAACTTCGCAAATTTATTGCGAAAAGTGAAAATTACCAATACAAACACAGAAACAAGGTGCCTTGTTTCTGTGTTTGTATTGGTAATTTTCACTTTTTGCAATAAATTTGCGAAGTTGGACATCTAAACTGTGTGCGGCTCTTCTAATCTTTGGTACTACTTTGGGCGGATGGTTCCCGCACCGCAGAGCTCTGCACCTTGCCAGGATTGAGGGTCTATCTGCTGGAGGATCACGCTGCCGCTAAGGTGGATGACGTCATATGCCCGGGACGGATCTGTGCTGTGTACTCCGTGAGCTGTTGCAGCTGCAAACTTACTCTCTATAGCCAGAGGAGGGCTGCTTATTGGATCAGTGGTATCTGCATCAGTATAATAACACCAAGCACTATAAATTAATGTTTTTAATTTCAAATGTAACTTAGTGTCCTTCACTATGGTCTGTACTTTGGAAAATGTCCGCCACAGTCCTTGTCTGTGCCTATCCCTGATTCTGAAAGATAAAATACAAAGCACCAAAAGCTAATAAACCCTTCAAGGACATGCAGTCAGGGGAGGAACCTTTCATCAAAAGAAAAAAGAAAATAATGTTAAAGTAAAATGAAAATAAAAATAAACTTACCGGGGGCGGAGCTTGGCCACGCAGGCAAATGGCCGCAAACTAGAACAGCTCCAAGCTACTGCACCTAAATAAAATGGCCAATTAGACATAAAAAATAGAACATCCAGCACCGGGGTTTATCAAGAGCAACCCAGAGACTTCAAAGGACCCAGAAAGCCCAGCACCGCAAGCGCTCACAGACCTAAAGCAACTACGGTCTGGAGAGGCCTGAGCAGTATACTTTGGCGCCTTACATACCGCAAGTCCCCTAAGCAACAGGCACAGACAAACCAGGCCCGGCGGAGAGAGTCAAAACCTGTCGAGCCAAACACCGCACAGAACAATCAGCGCCGGAGAGCAGAGGCCTTAGGTGTCGGGGTGATGACAGGAGCGGCGCACATAATTCCGGTGAGACAAACACTTTACCTGTAACTGCACAGCGTGGTGCGGGGGACATGTTGTAAAGCGAAAGAGAGGCACAGATTTCAAAGCAGGGTTGTAAGGAAAGGTCCCAGCAGCAAACGTAATAGCAGGGAGGGAGAGCATAAAACACCTCAAAGACAGCACAGCGATTACATGGATAAAGATCTTAAAAGACTTTAGCCTGCATAAGTAAAGACATTTGAATAAGCATAGGAGGACAGGAGTCAGGCTAGGAGTTACTGAGAAAGATAGTCAGGCTATCACAGAATAAAACACTGAGGCCATTTCCAAAGAGACAGTGTTTAATATACTGAGCCTAGCGATACTTAGAAAAGCCTATATAAATTGCAACACAAAACCAAGAAAACCCCCCCCAAAAAACCCAAAAAACATGACAGCTCGCTCCTTATAGCCTGACGCACTGTCCTCTGCAAGAACACTGGCAATAACATATACAATTATTGGCAGTTATTATAAGGCATGCCTGGCAAAAAAACAACAAAAGGCAGAGAAAAAAACCACCCTAAAACCATTAAGCAAATATCTAAAGCCTTTAGAAACCCACGTGGAAACAGAGAAACAAAATATGGCAGACAGGGCCGGCGCTTGTGTAAGGCAGGCTAGGCAGTCGCCTTAGTGTGCCCCCAGCAGGGGGGCGCCGGATCTGCAGCTGCCTAGCTGCCGGTGAGTGAAAAAATTATTTGCTCACACTCGCACAGCACAGGACATCCTGCGGGTGCAGCGCTACTGAGCTCATATGATCAGATCATTCATGCCAAGTGCAGGGGAGAGCGTGATTGTGAAGCTTACTTGTTTCCTACCAGGTACTACTACACCTAGTCTGGCAGATCTAACCCAGGCTGTCTACATGTGGAGGATGCATGTGAGACAGTCAGTAAAAGAGAGACTCTGTGCGGCGCGCCACGTGACGTGCGTCAGTCAGTGATTTGGAGGTGCGGCGACCATGGACTAGAGACATGGGTGGAGAGGGGAGGGAGCCAGGCTGCCAGCCAAGCCGAGTCATGCTGAGAGTCTGACTGAGAGGGAAATGTCACGTTGTGTGGATGCTAGGGTGCCTCGGCTCGTTACTGACACAGTAACAGACAGTCACTGCTGTCCATCCACATTTTGAGCCATGTGAGCGTGAGAGACGCCCACCCAGTGCAGATGGTCTGGTACTTGATGCTGGAAGGAACTTCATTGGAAGGAGTGAGAGGTAGGTGTCATGGTTGTGACGGTTGCCTCTCTAAATGAATATGTGCATTTGTATGTGTAAAGGTGTTTGTGTAAAATGTGTTTGTGTGTGTGTGTAAAATGCATGTAACTGTGTATGTGTGTGTGTGTGTGTGTGTAAAATGCATGTAACTGTGTATGTGTGTGTGTGTAAAATGTGTGCGTGTAACTGTGTGTGTGTGTGTGTGTAAATGTGTAACTGTGTGTAAATGTATGTGTGTAACTGTGTGCGTGTAAAATGTGTAGGTGTGTGTGTGTAAAATGTATAAGTGTGTGTGTGTGAGAATTTTCACCCACAACAGTAATCCCTAACTTTCCTTCTTTTGTTGGGACATTAACTTTCTCTATTTCCCCATTGCTACAAATCCCATGTGTGTGTATATATATATATATATATATACTGTATGTATATATATATATACTTTATGTATATGTATATGTATATATATATAAATATATATACATACACACATATATATACACATATATATACTGTATGTATATATGTATTCTGTATGTGTATATATATATATATATATATATATATATACACACATACATACAACCACTGTCTGATTTGAATTTAGCACCAATAAGCAAGCACTGCCCAGGTGCTGAATCAAAAATGGGCCAGCTCCTAAGCTGACATTCCTGCCTTTTAAATATAGATACCAAGATAACAAATACAATTTGATAATAGGAGGTAATTAAAAAGTTGCATATCCCTTTAACTAGGATGGTATGTAATTGGGGGGCGGGGGGGGGGCGCAAAATGTATTTTCGCCTGTGTGGCCAAAAATCCTAGCACCGGCCCTGATGGCAGATAAGCAATCCGTGACCTCTGAACAGCAAGGCACTGAGGAAGAGCAACTGCTCGCTAACGCCACAAAAAAAGACCTATTGCACTTGTCTTCTAAAGAAGATATCCAAAACATAATGCAAGAAATGCGAAACCTTTTTCAAGACTTGAGAAAAGATATCAGCTCTCTGGAGAACAGAGTCACCATTATAGAAGAAGCACAGGCCACAGCAAACATTAAAGATATTACAAACTCCACAAAGCTACAGGACCATGAGGCTATTATTCAAACTCTATCAGAAAAGCTAGAAGATTTAGACAATAGGGGGCTATGTAACAATATTAGAGTAAGAGGAGTCCCAGAAACTGTACACCCCCCAGCCATTGAAGGTTACTTACAAAGCTTGTTTTTCCAAACACTCAAAGGAACACCATCTTCAGCTGAGATTACGATGGAGCGGGCTCATAGGGCCCTGAGACCCAAACCCCCTCCTAAAGCCCCACCAAGGGACATAATAATAAAATTCCTGAACTTTAAAGACAAAGAGGAGCTGATGCGATGTGCACGAGCCAAGAAGTTAATACAACATGCAGGCACAGAATTACAGCTATTCTCGGATTTGTCACCAACAACACTACAGAAAAGGCGGGAGCTAGCCCATGTGACGGAGCAACTAAGAATCCGCAAGATCCAATACATATGGGGGTTCCCGGTCTCATTAATAGTCATTCACAACGGCAAGCCTGTAATATATAAACCAGGTTCAGACCTGCAAGCCTTTTTAACAGACATAGGCGGCACGGCGACAATGTCCCGACACGGGGACCATCAAGACAGCAATGCGGATGAAAGGCCCAGAGCTGGGACAACCAGTGAAAATGGGGACTAACAGACATTGTGCAAGACACACAGATAAATATGAAGCAGGCAGCTGCCCTAAACAAAGATATGGACTAAGGTGAAACATAGAAACCCTAAATCTGATGAGACTCAGCTAGCCTGCCCTGGGCCGAAGTTCTGCGCACTGGAGCGCTGACCTTTGTTTGATATTCTACCCACTAAGGGAGACTTAGAGAGCAGATTAGTCCATTGACTAAGTATTTAATAACTTTTTTATTACCCCAACAGGTGCCGTTCAGCAAACTGTGAGTTAGTATTGATTATGTTATGTTCAATGTTGTGTTTACTGTCCTATTCACTCACCTGTACACAAAACGCAAAGTTAAAAGTTACGCACACACCTTTCTAGACAGGATCTACCTTAGATTGCATTAGGTAAAGCAGTGGGAGAGTAGAGACAACATCCAGAGTTTAAAACTCAAAGATGAGGGGGACCCTTGCCCTAAATAAAAAGTTAGGCTGGAGCGGGTCGCAGACCCAATTTCCTTGAAAAAACCTAACTGTTCCGCCTTTTGTTAAAAGAAAGATGAAACTCTGTGCCATCATGAACTGTTCCCTAATTAATAGCTTACCCATTATGGGAGACCCTAAGAACAGAATCAACTAATATCCTATCATACAATAACTTATTACTACTTTAACAGGCACTAATCATAGAGTTGCAGGCTGGCAATGTTAACGATAGTTGTAGTGCCCTCCTACACCTACCCACAAATCACACAGTTAAAGTTAGGGGGAAAAAATATACATATAAGTTGCCAGGCCAGAATCAAATTTCACCATATACCAAGTAAAGCAACAAGGGAACAGAGGTAACGCCAAGAAGGTAAACCCTAATAAACTAGACTCCCCACGAAGACTTAGCCACATGGTCAAACTAAAAACACAGCAGCGAGCCACCAAAGTAGTAACCCATATTAAAATAACCACATTACTCAACACAAAGACTTAAAAGTAATATAGTACCCCTATACTCAGCATCTAAGTCTGTATGGCGAAGCAGATACCCAGGGCCACCTCCCAGGGGCACTGGGGTCTGCCATATCTCTTTGTTTAATTTTGCTATGGTTAAAGTTGCAAGTACTCAAAGATTACCACCCTCTGAACTGTTGACAAGTTTACTGTTGTTTACTGTATTACTTATTTTGTTTATTGTTTCCTCTTCCAATCTTACTGTATCCTCTTAGCCGTATAGGCAAGACTACTAGTACTAAAAAAAGAGGAATCACAAGCAATTTTATTATTTATCGAATATAGTATTCACAAGTTGTCCAGTGGGTCGGACGAATAATTAGAACTTGTTCAAACACTAAACCTTAATAGGAGGGTTTTTTTTTCTTTTTTTTTCTTCCCTTCCTACAGAAAGTCGACCCCTCCTTGCTTCCCCTTCGCACCCTCCAACACATTCAACAAGATGAACACCCAAAATAGTAAATTCCAAACACATAGTCTCAAGCTTACTACAATAAATGCTAAGGGCCTAAACAGCCCTGGGAAGAGATCAATAGCCTTTCGGGAATTAAAAAAAGATACACAGTCACATTCTATTCCTGCAGGAGACACACTTCGCAAAAGGTAAAGAACCCAAATGGCACAACATGCAATACCCCAGAGCTTTCTTTGCATCTGGCCCATCAAAAAAAGGAGGAGTTGGAATCCTGTTCCACCACACAATCCCCTTCAGATGCACACACACAGAGAAAGACCCAGACGGGCGCTTTATAATACTAACAGGCACATTATACGAGCACCCAATCACCTTGGCTTCAATGTACGCCCCGAACACCAATCAGCATATATTTCTAAAGCGGTTATCCAGTTCTCTCCTGGACTTTGCAAAAGGACCAGTGTTTGTAGCGGGCGACATAAATATCCCCCTAGACCCACAGCAAGACACTTCCAATGGCACATCTAGTGTATGTACTAAAATACTCAAATCAGTAAAAGCAACATTGACGGATTTGCATCTAAATGATACCTGGCGCATAACACACCCAACTTCTAAGGACTACACCTATTATTCATCCCCCTGCGCAAAGTACTCCCGCATAGACTACATTTTCACAGATTCTGTAGGTCTCGACATGGTAGGCGAGTGCAAAATTGGGCATATCACCTGGTCTGATCACGCCCCGGTCACTACTGAAATTTTTTGGCCAGACTTACCCCCAACGTCCTACATTTGGAGACTAGATGAAACCCTACTGGACAAACCCCTAATTAAGATCGAGCTACAAAAAATATAATTTATGTAAGAACTTACCTGATAAATTCATTTCTTTCATATTAGCAAGAGTCCATGAGCTAGTGACGTATGGGATATACATTCCTACCAGGA
The DNA here is from genome assembly GCF_027579735.1 of Bombina bombina. Taxonomy (NCBI): domain Eukaryota; kingdom Metazoa; phylum Chordata; class Amphibia; order Anura; family Bombinatoridae; genus Bombina; species Bombina bombina. The sequence goes on from NC_069504.1 coordinate 152,746,921, forward strand.
GGGGCAAAGTTTCCCAAACCTTAAAATGCCTATAAATACACCCCTCACCACACCCACAATTCAGTTTAACGAATAGCCAAGAAGTGGGGTGATAAGAAAAAAGTGCGAAAGCATATAAAACAAGGAATTGGAATAATTGTGCTTTATACAAAAAAATCATAACCACCACAAAAAAGGGCGGGCCTCATGGACTCTTGCTAATATGAAAGAAATGAATTTATCAGGTAAGTTCTTACATAAATTATGTTTTCTTTCATGTAATTAGCAAGAGTCCATGAGCTAGTGACGTATGGGATAATGACTACCCAAGATCTGGATCTTTCCACGCAAGAGTCACTAGAGAGGGAGGGATAAAATAAAGACAGCCAATTCCTGCTGAAAATAATCCACACCCAAAATAAAGTTTAATGAAAAACATAAACAGAAGATTCAAACTGAAACCGCTGCCTGAAGTACTTTTCTACCAAAAACTGCTTCAGAAGAAGAAAATACATCAAAATGGTAGAATTTAGTAAAAGTATGCAAAGAGGACCAAGTTGCTGCTTTGCAAATCTGATCAACCGAAGCTTCATTCCTAAACGCCCAGGAAGTAGAAACTGACCTAGTAGAATGAGCTGTAATCCTTTGAGGCGGAGTTTTACCCGACTCGACATAGGCATGATGAATTAAAGATTTCAACCAAGATGCCAAAAAAATGGCAGAAGCTTTCTGGCCTTTTCTAGAACCGGAAAAGATAACAAATAAACTAGAAGTCTTTCGGAAAGACTTAGTAGCTTCAACATAATATTTCAAAGCTCTAACAACATCCAAAGAATGCAACGATTTCTCCTTAGAATTCTTAGGATTAGGACATAATGAGGGAACCACAATTTCTCTACTAATGTTGTTGGAATTCACAACCTTAGGTAAAAATTCAAAAGAAGTTCGCAACACCGCCTTATCCTGATGAAAAATCAGAAAAGGAGACTCACAAGAAAGAGCAGATAATTCAGAGACTCTTCTGGCAGAAGAGATCGCCAAAAGGAACAAAACTTTCCAAGAAAGTAATTTAATGTCCAATGAATGCATGGGTTCAAAAGGAAGAGCTTGAAGAGCCCCCAGAACCAAATTCAAACTCCAAGGAGGAGAAATTGACTTAATGACAGGTTTTAAATGAACCAAAGCTTGTACAAAACAAAGAATATCAGGAAGATTAGCAATCTTTCTGTGAAAAAGAACAGAAAGAGCAGAGATTTGTCCTTTCAAAGAACTTGCGGATAAACCTTTATCTAAACTATCCTGAAGAAACTGTAAAATTCTCGGAATTCTAAAAGAATGCCAAGAAAAATGATGAGAAAGACATCAAGAAATATAAGTCTTCCAGACTCTATAATATATCTCTCTAGATACAGATTTACGAGCCTGTAACATAGTATTAATCACAGAGTCAGAGAAACCTCTTTGACCAAGAATCAAGCGTTCAATCTCCATACCTTTAAATTTAAGGATTTGAGATCCTGATGGAAAAAAGAACCTTGCGACAGAAGGTCTGGTCTTAGCGGAAGAGTCCACGGATGGCAAGAGGCCATCCGGACAAGATCCGCATACCAAAACCTGTGAGGCCATGCCGGAGCTACTATGCAGAACAAACGAGCATTCCTTCAGAATCTTGGAGATTACTCTTGGAAGAAGAACTAGAGGAGGAAAGATATAGGCAGGATGATACTTCCAAGGAAGTGATAATGCATCCACTGCTTCCGCCTGAGGATCCCGGGATCTGGACAGATAAGTGGGAAGTTTCTTGTTTAGATGAGACGCCATCAGATCTATTTCTGGAAGCTCCCACATTTGAACAATCTGAAGAAATACCTCTGGGTGAAGAGACCATTCGCCCGGATGCAACGTTTGGCGACTGAGATAATCCGCTTCCCAATTGTCTATACCTGGGATATGAACCGCAGAGATTAGACAGGAGCTGGATTCCGCCCAAACCAGAATTTGAGATACTTCTTTCATAGCCAGAGGACTGTGAGTCCCTCCTTGATGATTGATGTATGCCACAGTTGTGACATTGTCTGTCTGAAAACAAATGAACTATTCTCTCTTCAGAAGAGGCCAAGACTGAAGAGCTCTGAAAATTGCACGGAGTTCCAAAATATTGATCGGTAATCTCACCTCCTGAGATTCCCAAACTCCTTGTGCCGTCAGAGATCCCCACACAGCTCCCCAACCTGTAAGACTTGCATCTGTTGAAATTACAGTCCAGGTCAGAAGAACAAAAGAAGCCCCCTGAATTAAACGATGGTGATCTGTCCACCACGTTAGAGAGTGTCGTACAATCGGTTTTAAAGATATTAATTGAGATATCTTTGTTTAATCCCTGCACCATTAATTCAGCATACAGAGCTGAAGAGGTCGCATGTGAAAACGAGCAAAGGGGATCGCGTCCGATGCAGCAGTCATAAGACCTAGAATTTCCATGCATAAGGCTACCGAAGGGAATGATTGTGACTGAAGGTTTCGACAAGCTGAAATCAATTTTAGACGTCTCTTGTCTGTCAAAGACAGAGTCATGGACACTGAATCTATCTGGAAACCCAGAAAGGTTACCCTTGTCTGAGGAATCAATGAACTTTTTAGTGAATTGATCCTCCAACCATGATCTTGAAGAAACAACACAAGTCGATTCGTATGAGATTCTGCTAAATGTAAAGACTGAGCAAGTACCAAGATATCGTCCAAATAAGGAAATACCACAATACCCTGTTCTCTGATTACAGACAGAAGGGCACCGAGAACCTTTGTAAAAATTCTTGGAGCTGTAGCTAGGCCAAACGGCAGAGCCACAAACTGGTAATGCTTGTCCAGAAAAGAGAATCTCAGGAACTGATAATGATCTGGATGAATCGGAATATGCAGATATGCATCCTGTAAATCTATTGTGGACATATAATGCCCTTGCTGAACAAAAGGCAAGATAGTCCTTACAGTTACCATTTTGAACGTTGGTATCCTTACATAACGATTCAATATTTTTAGATCCAGAACTGGTCTGAATGAATTCTCCTTCTTTGGTACAATGAAGAGATTCGAATAAAACCCCAGCCCCTGTTCCAGAACTGGAACTGGCATAATTACTCCAGCCAACTCTAGATCTAAAACACATTTCAGAAATGCTTCAGCTTTCACTGGATTTACTGGGACACAGGAAAGAAAAAATCTCTTTGCAGGAGGTCTTATCTTGAAACCAATTCTGTACCCTTCTGAAACAATGTTCTGAATCCAAAGATTGTGAACAGAATTGATCCAAATTTCTTTGAAAAAACGTAACCTGCCCCCTACCAGCTAAGCTGGAATGAGGGCCGCACCTTCATGTGGACTTAGAAGCTGGCTTTGCTTTTCTAGAAGGCTTGGATTTATTCCAGACTGGAGATGGTTTCCAAACTGAAACTGCTCCTGAGGATGAAGGATCAGGTTTTTGTTCTTTGTTGAAACGAAAGGAACGAAAACGATTATTAGCCCTGTTTTTACCCTTAGATTTTTTATCCTGTGGTAAAAAAGTTCCTTTCCCACCAGTAACAGTTGAGATAATAGAATCCAACTGAGAACCAAATAATTTGTTACCCTGGAAAGAAATGGAAAGTAGAGTCGATTTAGAAGACATTTCAGCATTCCAAGTTTTAAGCCATAAAGCTCTTCTAGTTAAAATAGCTAGAGACATAAACCTGACATCAACTCTGATAATATCAAAAATGGCATCACAGATAAAATTATTAGCATGTTGAAGAAGAATAATAATATTATGAGAATCATGATCAGTTACTTGTTGCGCTAAAGTTTCTAAACAAAAAGTTGAAGCTGCAGCAACATCAGCCAATGATATAGCAGGTCTAAGAAGATTACCTGAACACAGATAAGCTTTTCTTAGAAAGGATTCAATTTTCCTATCTAAAGGATCCTTAAACGAAGTACCATCTGACGTAGGAATAGTAGTACGTTTAGCAAGGGTAGAAATAGCCCCATCAACTTTAGGGATTTTGTCCCAAAATTCTAATCTGTCAGACGGCACAGGATATAATTGCTTAAAACGTTTAGAAGGAGTAAATGAATTACCGAAATTATTCCATTCTCTGGAAATTACTTCAGAAATAGCACCAGGAACAGGAAAAACTTCTGGAATAACCACAGGAGATTTAAAGACCTTATCTAAACATTTAGATTTAGTATCAAGAGGACCAGAATCCTCAATTTCTAAAGCAATTAGTACTTCTTTAAGTAAAGAACGAATAAATTCCATTTTAAATAAATATGAAGATTTATCAGCATCAACCTCTGAGACAGAATCCTCTGAACCAGAAGAGTCATTAGAATCAGAATGATGATGTTCATTTAAAAATTCATCTGTATAAAGAGAAGTTTTAAAAGATTTTTTATGTTTACTAGAAGGAGGAATAACAGACATAGCCTTCTTGATGGATTCAGAAACAAAATCTCTTATGTTATCAGGAACATTCTGAACATTAGATGTTGATGGAACTGCAACAGGTAATGGTACATTACTAAAGGAAAACATAATTTATGTAAGAACTTACCTGATAAATTCATTTCTTTCATATTAGCAAGAGTCCATGAGCTAGTGACGTATGGGATATACATTCCTACCAGGAGGGGCAAAGTTTCCCAAACCTTAAAATGCCTATAAATACACCCCTCACCACACCCACAAATCAGTTTAACGAATAGCCAAGAAGTGGGGTGATAAGAAAAAAGTGCGAAAGCATAAAAAATAAGGAATTGGAATAATTGTGCTTTATACAAAAAAATCATAACCACCACAAAAAAAGGGTGGGCCTCATGGACTCTTGCTAATATGAAAGAAATGAATTTATCAGGTAAGTTCTTACATAAATTATGTTTTCTTTCATGTAATTAGCAAGAGTCCATGAGCTAGTGACGTATGGGATAATGACTACCCAAGATGTGGATCTTTCCACGCAAGAGTCACTAGAGAGGGAGGGATAAAATAAAGACAGCCAATTCCTGCTGAAAATAATCCACACCCAAAATAAAGTTTAATGAAAACATAAGCAGAAGATTCAAACTGAAACCACTGCCTGAAGTACTTTTCTACCAAAAACTGCTTCAGAAGAAGAAAACACATCAAAATGGTAGAATTTAGTAAAAGTATGCAAAGAGGACCAAGTTGCTGCTTTGCAAATCTGATCAACCAAAGCTTCATTCCTAAACGCCCAGGAAGTAGAAACTGACCTAGTAGAATGAGCTGTAATCCTTCGAGGCGGAGTTTTACCCGACTCGACATAGGCATGATGAAATAAAGATTTCAACCAAGATGCCAAAGAAATGGCAGAAGCTTTCTGGCCTTTTCTAGAACCGGAAAAGATGACAAATAGACTAGAAGTCTTTCGGAAAGACTTAGTAGCTTCAACATAATAATACAAAGCTCTAACAGCATCCAAAGAATGCAATGATTTCTCCTTAGAATTCATAGGATTAGGACATAATGAAGGAAACACAATTTCTCTACTAATGTTGTTAGAATTCACAACCTTAGGTAAAAAATTCAAAGAAGTTTGCAGCACCGCCTTATCCTGATGAAAAAACAGAAAAGGGGACTCACAAGAAAGAGCAGATAATTCAGAGACTCTTCTGGCAGAAGAGATGGCCAAAAGAAACAAAACTTTCCAAGAAAGTAATTTAATGACCAAAGAATACATGGGTTCAAAAGGAGGAGCTTGAAGAGCCCCCAGAACCAAATTCAAACTCCAAGGAGGAGAAATTGACTTAATGACAGGTTTTATACGAACCAAAGCTTGTACAAAACAATGAATATCAGGAAGATTAGCAATCTTTCTGTGAAAAAGAACAGAAAGAGCAGAGATTTGTCCATTCAAGGAACTTGCGGACAAACCTTTATCTAAACCATCCTGAAGAAACTGTAAAATTCTCGGTATTCAAAAAGAATGCCAAGAAAAATGATGAGAAAGACACTAAGAAATATAAGTCTTCCAGACTCTATAATATATCTCTCTAGATACAGATTTACGAGCCTGTCACATAGAATTAATCACAGAGTCAGAGAAACCTCTTTGACCAAGCATCAAGCGTTCAAACTCCATACCTTAAAATTTAAGGATTTGAGATCCTGATGGAAGAAAGGACCTTGCGACAGAAAGTCTGGTCTTAACGGAAGAGTCCACAGCTGGCCAGAGGCCATCCGGACAAGATCCGCATACCAAAACCTGTGAGGCCATGCTGGAGCTACCAGCAGGACAAACGAGCATTCCTTTAGAATCTTGGAGAATACTCTTGGAAGAAGAACTAGAGGTGGAAAGATATAGACAGGATGATACTTCCAAGGAAGTGATAATGCATCCACTGCCTCCGCCCGAGGATCCCGGGATCTGGACAGATACCAGGGAAGTTTCTTGTTTAGATGAGAAGCCATCAGATCTATTTCTGGGAGTTCCCACATTTGAACAATCTGAAGAAATACCTCTGGGTGAAGAGACCATTCGCCCGGATGCAACGTTTGGCGACTGAGATAATCCGCTTCCCAATTGTCTATACCTGGGATATGAACCGCAAAGATTAGACAGGAGCTGGATTCCGCCCAAACCAAAATTCGAGATACTTCTTTCATAGCCAGAGGACTGTGAGTCCCTCCTTGATGATTGATGTATGCCACAGTTGTGACATTGTCTATCTGAAAACAAATGAACAACTCTCTCTTCAGAAGAGGCCAAGACTGAAGAGCTCTGAAAATTGCACGGAGTTCCAAAATATTGATCGGTAATCTCACCTCCTGAGATTCCCAAACCACTTGTGCCGTCAGAGACCCCCACACAGCTCCCCAACCTGTAAGACTTGCATCTGTTGAGATTATAGTCCAGGTCGGAAGAACAAAGAAGCCCCCTGAACTAAACGATGGTGATCTGTCCACCACGTCAGAGAGTGTTGTATAATCGGTTTAAAGATATTAATTGAGATATCTTTGTGTAATCCCTGCACCATTGGTTCAGCATACAGAGCTGAAGAGGTCGCATGTGAAAACGAGCAAAGGAGATCGCATCCGATGCGGCAGTCCTAAGACCTAAAATTTCCATGCATAAGGCTACCAAAGGGAATGATTGTGACTGAAGGTTTTGACAAGCTGATATCAATGTTAAACTTCTCTTGTCTGACAAGGACAGAGTCATAGACACTGAATCTATCTGGAAACCTAAAAAGGTTACCCTTGTCTGAGGAATCAATGAACTTTTTGGTAAATTGATCCTCCAACCATGATCTTGAAGAAACAACACAAGTCGATTCGTATGAGATTCTGCGAAAATGTGAAGACTGAGCAAGTACCAAGATATTGTCCAAAATAAGGAAATACCAAAACCCTGTTCTCTGATTACAGACAGAAGGGCACCGAGAACCTTTGAAAAAATTCTTGGAGCTGATGCTAGGCCAAACGGTAGAGCCACAAAACTGGTAATGCTTGTCTAAAAAGAGAATCTCAGAAACTAAAAGTGATCTGGATGAATCGGAATATGCAGATATGCATCCTGTAAATCTATTGTAGACATATAATGCCCTTGCTAAACAAAAGGCAGGATAGTCCTACAGTTACCATCTTGAATGTTGGTATCCTTACATAACGATTCAATATTGATAGATCCGGAACTGGTCTGAAGGAATTGACCTTCTTTGGTACAATGAAGAGATAGAATAAAACCCCAGCCCCTGTTCCAGAACTGGAACTGGCATAATTACTCCAGCCAACTCTAGATCTGAAACACATTTCAGAAATGCTGAGCCTTTGCTGGGTTTACTGGGACACGGGAAAGAAAAAAATCTCTTTGCAGGAGGCCTTAACTTGAAGCCAATTCTGTACCTTTCTGAAACAATGTTCTGAAACCAGAGATTGTGAACGGAATTGATCCAAATTTCTTTGAAGAAAACGCAATCTGCCCCATACCAGCTGAGCTGGAATGAGGGCCGCACCTTCATGGGTACTTAGGAGCTGGCTTTGGGTTTCTATAAGGCTTGGATATATTCCAAACTGGAAATGGTTTCCAAACTGATACCGCTCCTGAGGATGAAGGATCAGGCTTTTGTTCCTTGTTGTGAGGAAAGGAACGAAAACGATTATTAGACCTAAATTTACCTTAGATTTTTTATCCTTTGGTAAAAAAGTTCCCTTCCCTCCAGTAACAGTTGAGATAATAGAATCCAACTGAGAACCGAATAATTGATTACCCTAGAAAGAAAGGGATAGCAAAGTAGACTTAGAAGACATATCAGCATTCCAAGTTTTAAGCCATAAAGCTCTTCTAGCTAAAATAGCTAGAGACATATACCTGACATCAACTCTAATGATATCAAAAGATGGTATCACAAATAAAATTATTAGCATGTTATAGAATAATAATAATGCTATAAAATTATGATCTGTTACTTGTTGCGCTAAAGCTTCTAACCAAAAAGTTGAAGCTGCAGCAAAATGCCAGTGAACAAGCTTCTAGCAACCAGAAGCAATAACTAATGAGACTTAAATAATGTGGAGACAAAAATGACGCCCATATTTTTTAGCGCCAAATAAGACGCCCACATTATTTGGCGCCTAAATGCTTTTGGCGCCAAAAATGACGCCACATCCGGAACGCCGACACTTTTGACGCAAAAAAAGTCAAAAAATGACGCAACTTCCGGCGACACGTATGACGCCGGAAACAGAAAAAAAATTTTGCGCCAAAAAAGTCTGCGCCAAGAATGACGCAATAAAATTAAGCATTTTCAGCCCCCGCGAGCTTAACAGCCCACAGGGAAAAAGTCAAATTTTTTAAGGTAAGAAAAAATGATTGATTCAAATGCATTATCCCAAATATGAAACTGACTGTCTGAAAATAAGGAATGTTGAACATCCTGAGTCAAGGCAAATAAATGTTTGAATACATATATTTAGAACTTTATAAAAAAGTGCCTAACCATAGCTTAGAGTGTCACAGAAAATAAGCTTACTTACTTACCCCAGGACACTCATCTACATGTTGTAGAAAGCCAAACCAGTACTGAAACGAAAATCAGCAGAGGTAATGGTATATATATAAGAGTATATCGTCGATCTGAAAAGGGAGGTAAGAGATGAATCTCTACGACCGATAACAGAGAACCTATGAAATAGACCCCGTAGAAGGAGATCATTGCATTCAAATAGGCAATACTCTCCTCACATCCCTCTGACATTCACTGCACGCTGAGAGGAAAACCGGGCTCCAACCTGCTGCGGAGCGCATATCAACGTAGAATCTAGCACAAACTTACTTCACCACCTCCATAGGAGGCAAAGTTTGTAAAACTGATTTGTGGGTGTGGTGAGGGGTGTATTTATAGGCATTTTAAGGTTTGGGAAACTTTGCCCCTCCTGGTAGGAATGTATATCCCATACGTCACTAGCTCATGGACTCTTGCTAATTACATGAAAGAAATATTATCTGCATTAACAAGTTTGTCATGACAATTAATACAAACAACAGCTGGAGGAATAGCTACCAAAAGTTTACAGCAGATACACTTAGCTTTGGTAGTTCCAGCACCAGACAGCGATTTTCCTGAAGTATCTTCTGACTCAGATGCAACGTGAGACATCTTGCAATATGTAAGAGAAAAAACAACATATAAAGCAAAATTGATCAAATTCCTTAAATGACAGTTTCAGGAATGGGAAAAAATGCCAAGGAACAAGCTTCTAGCAACCAGAAGCAAAGAAAAAATGAGACTTAAATAATGTGGAGACAAAAGCAACGCCCATATTTTTTTAGCGCCAAATAAGACGCCCACATTATTTGGCGCCTAAATGCTTTTGGCGCCAAAAATGACGCCACGTCCGGAACGCCGACATTTTTGGCGCAAAAGAACATCAAAAAATGACAACTTCCGGCGACACGTATGACGCCGGAAACAGAAAAGATTTTTTGCTCCAAAAAAGTCCGCGCCAAGAATGACGCAATAAAATGAAGCATTTTCAGCCCCCGCGAGCCTAACAGCCCACAGGGAAAAAAGTCAAATTTTTAAGGTAAGAAAAATATTTGATTCAAGTGCATTATCCCAAATATGAAACTGACTGTCTGAAAATAAGGAATGTTGAACATCCTGAGTCAAGGCAAATAAATGTTTGAATACATATAGAGTGTCACAGAAAATAAGACTTACTTACCCCAGGACACTCATCTACATGTTTGTAGAAAGCCAAACCAGTACTGAAACGAAAATCAGCAGAGGTAATGGTATATATATAAGAGTATATCGTCGATCTGAAAAGGGAGGTAAGAGATGAATCTCTACGACCGATAACAGAGAACCTATGAAATAGACCCCGTAGAAGGAGATCATTGAATTCAAACAGGCAATACTCTCCTCACATCCCTCTGACATTCACTGCACGCTGAGAGGAAAACCGGGCTCCAACCTGCTGCGGTTAAACTGAATTGTGGGTGTGGTGAGGGGTGTATTTATAGGCATTTTAAGGTTTGGGAAACTTTGCCCCTCCTGGTAGGAATGTATATCCCATACGTCACTAGCTCATGGACTCTTGCTAATTACATGAAAGAAATCACTAAACGATTACTTCTTACATAACACTACACACCATATATCATTGCCAATTATGTGGGAGGCGCACAAGTGCGTAATACGCGGAGAAATCATCAAACATACAGCCAAATTACGCAAACAGTATAGGATAAAACATAAAACATTACTAGATACAATAGCAGCCTTAGAGGTATCACACAAGCGAAATACCACAGATAATGATCTCAGGCAGCGATTAGACTGCGCAAGATCTGAACTCAAACAACATCTCGCAGACGCCTACCAGAGTAAAATGCGATCTGTAAAGCAACACTACCACGAAAACAGTAACAAACCAGGGAGGCTACTAGCTAGATCCATCCGTAGGCAGTAACTTTGCGCACATAGCATAATAGGCAAAGATGGCACTGACGTAAGAAGCAACAAACACATAGCTAACGCATTTAAACAGTATTATAAAACCTTATACAACATAAACGACAAATTAGATCCACAAACACAGACAACAAACAGAGAAAAGAGTATAGATGCATACTTAGCTTCCTTAGACTTACCATGCTTGACAAAAGAAGAGGCAGATACACTAGACAAACCTATATCTCATGATGAATTAGCTCAAGCAATTAAGGACCTTCCAAGCGATAAAAGCCCAGGCCCAGATGGATTTACCATCAAATACTATAAAACTTTTCTCCACACCCTAGCTCCTAAATTATTGCTACTGTTTAATAGTCTGATCGCAGAACCACAGCTTCCCTGCTCTATGCTTGAAGCTTATATATCAGTGATCCCCAAGCCAGGCAAGCCACACACTGCCCCGGAACATTTCAGGCCTATCTCAATTTTGAACACCGATGTTAAGATCCTTGCTAAAATACTATCAATACGTCTCAATAAATACCTACCTGGTCTTATCTCCACAGATCAAGTAGGCTTTATTCCGGGCAGAGAGGCAAGGGACAATACGTGCAAAGTTCTCCAACTTATGGAATACGCACGAAACAAGGGGGAGCCATTGGTCCTCTTCTCTACCGATACGGAGAAGGCCTTCGACCGGGTTGATTGGCTTTTTCTGCGTCGGGTACTGAAGGTCATGAACTTTGGTAATACATTTATAAACCTCGTGTTCTCCCTGTACTCTGACCCAAATGCGAGAGTTAGGGTAAATGGGACCCTTTCAGATACCTTTAAAATCACCAATGGGACGAGACAGGGCTGCCCTCTCTCCCCATTATTGTTTGCCATAACAATCGAGGCACTGGCACAGAAAGTATGCAACAACCCCAGTATTTCGGGCATGGTAATAAGAGAAAGTGAATATAAACAGGCACTATACGCCGACGATATCCTATATACTCTTACCAACATTGAAACCTCCATCCCGAACCTCTTAGAAGAGCTGGGGACCTATGGAGAATTGTCTAACTTTCATCTTAATATAGCAAAGTCTGAGATACTTAATATATCAGCATCACATACACAGCTGCCAAAAATAAGCGAAGTGCACCAAATACCAATGGCGACCTCCCACTTAAAATACCTGGGGGTCCTTCTCCCTAAGGACCCCCGAGACCTATTTAAATTAAATTATCTCAAGCTAAAAAACGAAATAACCAGAGACCTCTCCTCATGGAAGAATAAGCCTCTCTCATGGCTAGGCAAAATTGGCGTCATAAAAATGAACATCCTCCCACGCATACTCTACATACTACAAACCCTTCCAATCCCTATTCCCAAAGACTTTATCCCACAACTCCAAAAAACTCTGGAACAATTTATATGGAATAATATTAAGCCCAGAGTCCCAAGGAAAACACTATACATGCCAAGGGACAGAGGTGGGCTGAGCTTCCCTGATTTGGCATCCTATAGACAGGCAAAACTCCTGCAGAGGGTAGTGGAGTGGGCCCACAATTCCGCACACAAAGCATGGGTCAGGTTAGATGGGCAGGTCCTTAACATCAACAATGTTGGAGGACTAGCTTTTATCTCACACGCGAAACGACCGAAGACTATAAGTAAATACAGCATCATAGCAGAAACACTGAAAAATTGGGACAAAACAATTAACACCAGTACGCATATCTCAACAAAGCACTCACCTCTCGTACCCATCATAGAAAACCCAGAACTCCCGTACTCTCATCTGGGTACACAGATGAGTAGGCCCTACAGCCTTCGCAAAGGCTCATTGCATTTTGCAGTAACGGGGGGGAAGCTATTACCCCAACAGGATATGGCAGAGAAGTTTGGAGCTGTCTTTCACTCCTGGCTGAGGTACAACCAATTTCAGCACTATATTGCACATCACAAAAACAGGGAGACCTTCATGAGAACATTAACACCCTTTGAAACACTATGCACGACAAACAAACCACCCAGACGACTGATCTCACTGATATATAAGCAAATAACAATACCACCGGGAGCTGCTCTCCCAACATATACAGGGGCATGGGGCAGAGATCTGGGCAGAGACATTGATGAGGATACTTGGCTTAACTCCTTTAAACTAACCAAACGCTCTTCCATCTCAGCTAATGTGCAGGAAATTCATTTAAAACTCACTAGCAGGTGGTACTTGACCCCAACAAGACTGCACAAATGCTTTCAATCAGCTAGCCCTATGTGCTGGAGGGACTGTGGAGAGCAGGGCACACTCATTCACATATGGTGGGAATGCCCAAAAATAAAAGACTACTGGCACAAAGTGATCAACCATATGTCAGACAAACTGCAATTTACCATCCCAAACACCCCAGAAGCAACCCTTCTTTTCCAATTACCTACAGTCAAAGCACCACACACACGAGCGCTGATGTTAATAATGCTCACAGGAGCTAAAAGATTGATACCTAAGAAATGGAAGTCGAGGGATGTTCCAACCCTAGAGGAATGGATCCACGCAGTCGATGAACTGCTTACATTGGAAAGATTCCATTACTTCAAAACAAATCAAATAGATAGATAACTTACTTTTGATGTTTCAAGTAATATTAGAAAAGTTAAAAAATACAACAGGCTTGTTGGGCATAGCATTTTATTAGAATATGTATATGAACAGTTGAACACATGATAATATGACTTAAAACTGCCAGCATCTGTTAATTATCACACTAAACGATTATGTAATGACCTGACTCTGGTATATGATGTAAATGTAATCATAAAAAATGCTCAATAAAGCTTGTTTTAAAAAAAAAAAAAAAAAAAAAAAAATAAACTTACCAAATTTTCTGACAGCTGCAAATACATGGAGAGTTGCAGCGACCAACTTAGCCTCCCTCAATTGCGCAACAACTTAGAAGGTGTCTGTCAGGTAAGGAGTCACATTTCATCAATAAAGGGACAGTATACACCAATTTTCATATAACTGCATGTAATAGGCCCTACTTTAAAGAATAATATGCACAGATACTGATATAAAAATCCAGCATAAAACCATTTATAAAGTTACTTAGAAGCTTCCAGTTTAGCTCTGTTTAAAAGGTTACTGGAACACCCACTGCAAGTGGGAAATATCAGACACCCCCTCCCCCTTCCTTTGCATATGAAAATACCCTTTACACAAATAGAAGCAAGCTGGAGTAGGTATACGTCGGTATTCTCCTAAAACTTTGGGGCTTGGTTAGGAATCTGAAAATCAGAGCAATGTTATTTAAAAATAAGCAAAACTATCCATTTTTAAAAACAAACAAACTTTATGGGCTATATAAATAGATCATCTACAAAACATTTATGCAAATGTGGGTAAAGGTATGACACTGTTATAGTGTAAAAGAAGCACTGGCAATCTGTGCTGTGGGCGGGAACTGATAGAAGAGGGAAATCTGTGGCAGATATATAGTGCTGCAACTAGGGTTGCCACCCGCCCCGGTTTCACCGGGACAGTCCCGGTCTGAGGCTCTGTGTCCCATGTCCCGGAACTAGCCTCAAATGCCCGGGCTAAGCGCTCCCCTGGCACAGCAGTGAGCACAGACTTTACAAAAATTTTGCTGGCCAGAGGAGCGCTTAGCCCGGGGTTACTAACTGGGTAGGTGGAGTCTGCAGGAGAGACGGAGGATGATGTGGGAGTGGGACAGTGGGTGGGGGGAACAAGGTCCAGGAGGGGAGTCGTCACATCCTACAGAAGAGCAGCAAATAGACAGTACATCGCGCACCTGCCCACCCGTTACACCTGTTACCCGCCCACCAGTTACCCGAGTCCAGTCACACAGGTTCACAATGCCCCCAAACTTAGCAATCCCAGGTAATGCACGGTCTCATCTCCATCTTTCTCATCTCCAAACACTGTTCCAATAATTTTGTAAAGTTGTCCCTCAAAATTTAGTGTCAATTATATTTTCTCTTAAACTTGTTAATCTGAGTTTAGCTTTTCTAAATAATTTTCTCGGCTATACTTACAACACTATTTTACTTAGTATTTGGGTTTGAACTTGGTGTGTATATATATATATATATATATATATATATTATATAGATATATATAATATATATATATTATATATATATTATATATATATTATATTATATATAATAAATATATATATATATTATATATATTATATCTATATAAAAATTAATTTCATAATGAATTTGAGGCTGCGACAAGCCACGCCCAAGCCACACCCACTTAAAAAGTGTCCAGGATTTTTTTGGGCAAAGGGTGGCAACCCTAGCTGCAACTGCCTTCCCACTTAAAAATGTGCACATCAGGGGGGGCGGAGTTACCCAGCAACCAAGATGGTCGCTTATCCTGGTAGCTCCGTGCATGCAGCTACTAATATATTCTCATAGGCGATGGGAATTCGGATAATAAATGCCATAGCTTTTGGGCACTAACACAAGAAGACACCTGGCACATGTCGACATAAAATTGAGGGCCGCGAGTACAGCACAGTGCTGAGGAATAGTGGCGGACCTCCCTGCCACACACCGAAGCGCCATTTTGAGAGTTAATACACTGCGGCCTGACATGGAGACCCAAATAACATATGCCGCAATTAGAGACTTATTGGAGGAGCATGGGAAGTGGATGCTTGAGAGACTCGATGCCTTTGACGAAATAATGATAGAGGCGAGAACTCACCGCGTTACCGCTACAGAGGAGCGCGGTGCAGCACCGGAGTCACAGTGTATTACAGAGCCTGCAGCACTCCAAGCACACTTTCCACCGCTGCTGCCTGTGAGTGAAGGAACCGAGATGGGGCTCTGTTTTCTCTCTGCTGACACAGACGCCGAGGACGACACACAAGTTGACCACCTGTATATGGGGGCAGGCCTTACACAATACGGTAGCGCTCACAGCTTACTGTGCTCGCTCCCTTCTGCTACCAGCTTTGCGGATCTGTCACGCCGACGCTACTGGAAGTGTGGCACGAGCCTTGAAGAGCAACGGGCTGTGTGCTATTACCCTCCCTGGGATACCCGGGTTGTTTGGCTTTGTCTGTGGGCCGATGGATTTGCCCGCATGCAGACGGGCTAGACAGATTCTATAAGCAAAATTTAAAAGTATCTGAACAGCTTATTGAGACTCTTTAATATACTGTAAAATCCCCAGGTGAGTGGACTGCTCCTCTTGATTCATGACGGCAATATTGCCTGAGATTAGCTCTGGGAGATCTTTTACTGATCCTATTGTTACTGCATGAGACTGAGTCCTGCTATCTTGACGGCGGCCGCTGGAAACGACAAGGCATCATTAACCTGAGTTTGCATCTCTATCTGGACTCATAATACAGATGTCCAGCAATATTTTGTTTCTCACTTATTACCTAACAGGATGTGTGGTGTATTTCTCTTGTTTGCTTTCTATGTATTTGGTGATTTTTATGAGCTATACATTTCAGATAGAGCCATCCTCACATACTGCAATCAACACTTAAACATATTCCATTGCTGCTTAACTGTAGTGAAACTGTTAGAATTGTATTATGTTCATTAAGCAGTATTAATGCACTGCGGTCACACTGTAATGCCCATTGATTTTATTAACTAGTGCAAGTAGCTGCATCTCTTGGTAAGTGTAACTAATTAACTCTCCTATGGGATTTGCTATACTACTATAACAGCCCTAGGGCTTGGAATACTGATTTGTAACCTATTAAGTATGCTTGCCACATCGCACTATATATTTTCCTAGATATACATAATGTGTATTCATGTTAACTTCTCAGCCACCTGCTACGCAATAACCTGACGATTTGTGACACTCAGGGCAGCCACGAACGGCTACATTTTCTGGGTTAGGCCTGTTATACAATGTGAGGTATGCTCTGATTGCCATTTATTCTGTATTTAAGCTGTTTGTAAACTACTGTTAGTTCCTTAGGTTATTAAGAAAAATTTCACACCCTAATAATTTAATGCAAGTGACATGCTATTGATTGACCCCTTTTGATACATAAGTGTAGAAGCCGGGCACACCCCCATTTATAATCCCAGTACGGAAATGACTCCACAATTCCCTCCTTATGCTGTCCCCCCCCACCCTGTTTGGCAGAGTTACGTAGTCTCTGCCCTGTCCAAGAAGTCTCTGCTGCTCCTTGGGCCCCAATAATAAGAATATCACTGTTGTATTTACATATATATTCCTACTTACATATAGCTTGTTAGAGGTTGTGATTTTATTTCATTTAATCATTAATTTGAGGTTGCGCTAATGTATGATTGTTTTCAGGTCTCCCTTGTAGGACCTGGACTGGAATTGTCTTTTTTCCTCAAGCCTACATCTGAGCACCCTGTAATTTCATATTGTTCATAATCTGTATATGACATTGTACTACATTATGTAATATTTAGTATCTTCCAGAGTTTCTCTAAGCGGGTTTAGCTTGAATCTGCAATTCCTTTAACTCTTGATATGGTACTATAATGTTAGCGATAACCCTATAATATCCATTTGAAGCTCAATTAAGATTAGTTTAAGTTCGCAACCCTTTTATTTTATATTTAGTGATTGGAATCATGTGACATGTCTTCCGATTAGCCCCAGTTATCAGATCCCATGAGCGGATCTCTGTTATGCAGAAGGCACTAACGACCTTATTTGTTAAAAACAAGAAAAAGAGGCATTGATGAAGGGTAACACTGTATTTTGGTTAACATATTGTTGACTGTTATCTTACTGTATGTGACTATAGACCTGTATTACTGCTCTGGGAATGTTATCCTTCTCTCTGGGACTGTTATACTTGTTTGTTTTTGCCTCAATAAAATAAATATTTAAAAAAAAAAAAAAAAGATGTGCACAGCAATTTTTCTTTGGAGAGTAATGTTTGCAGTATCAGCAACAGGAGAGGTATTTTTTTAGTGCCTCTCTCTGCTCTGCACTGCATGTCCTTCATGGGCGGGGCTGGATGCCACTTATAGGCTGCTGGAGTGGGAAATGCAGGGCAGCAGTCCTTGCTTTATTTTGTCTGCTGGTTGTGCTTTAAGAGGACAGAGCAGTCAGCCATTCACTTCCTCCTTCCACTAGGCAGATCGGCAGTGCATTCCTGGGATGTACTGCTCTTAGCTCTCACCGCTGCTGTGATAGCTCTCATGTGAAGGTGCTAAGGAGAGACAGCCTTCGTAAAGTGTTTATTTAGCTTTTAACCCCTTATGCTCAGAGTGTATTTGTAGTTTATAACATTTGTGTTAAAAAGCCATCATAAACAATGTTATATAATTATACTGAACACAATATTTATTTATACTTTTGATTTCTGAGTGGCAGATAATTGTGGTAGGAAATCAGATTGTACTGACAGCATTAAAAAATGCCTGCATGGCACGAATAAAAAAGATTGAAAATTTTGGGATAATATCCAAAAAGAGTTAATAAAATATATCAACTATGACATAACTCCAAAACTAACACTAGACAGAACTAACAGTAGGTTAAAAGGCAATCCTACTAATAAAGAAAATATGATAGGAAAAAATGATAAAATTACATATGTAACACACTGGGGGTAGAAGATATATGGAGAATTACTAATCCTGACAGTATAGAATATACTCACATATCTAGAGTACATAATACATCTTCAATAATTGATTTCTTGATTTATCAGAAGTGGAAATAAATGAGATGTCAATCTCAGATAATGCCCCAGTAATAATGACACTTAATCGGACAGCTAGGAGAAAGAGAAATAGATTCTATTACCTAACTGACCTCAATAACTCCTTAAAATTTAGGAAGTACCTAGAAGTAAAATGGAATGAATATAAAGAAAATAATAAACAGCATATAAATAACCCACAAATATTCTGGGAAGCTGCAAAAGCTGTAATAAAAGCTGATATTACATCCTATGTCATTAACAATAATAAAAAAGCAAAGAGATGATTATGCCATCGAGCAGACCCAGTTAGAAATGAAACGTAATATGGGAAAATACTATAGATGGGGTAATCGATCAGGTAAACTATTAGCAGCAGCAGTAAAAACGTAGAAAACCAATAATAAAATCATTGTTATGAAGGGCAAGGACACAATAATGAAAGACACAGAATCAATTATAGATATATTTACTAATTATTATGAAAAGCTATATGAGGGGGGCGGAGTCTGACAGGTCTCCAAGATGGATGCCTTTACTTGGAGCTCCGTAAATCAGAGCAAGGAGAATCGCCACTACTCCCTCTTCTAAGGGATCAAGAGGGTACATTCAAGTGTCAGGACTGTTGGAATCAGCAGAGAAGATAGTCGATCGCAGGGAAAAGCTGTGACAAGCACTCACAGCTGTATGAGCTTTGTACTATGTGTGCTGGGCACTGTTTGAGCTGGGTACTGCGTGTGCTTGGTACTGTGTATGCTGGGCTCTGTTTGTGCTAGGTGCTGTGTGTGCTAGGTACTTTGTTTGCTAGGTACTGTGTGTGATAGGTACAGGTAGTGTTAGGTACTGTGTATGCTGGGTACTGTTTGTGCTAGGTGCTTTGTGTGCTAGGTACTTTGTGTGCTAGGTACTGCGTGTGCTAGGTACTGTGTGTGCTAGGTACTGCTTGTGCTAGGTGCTGCTTGTGCTAGGTACTGCTTGTGCTAGGTTCGGTGTGCGCTAGGTACAGTGTGTGCTAGGTACAGTGTGTGCTAGGTACAGTGTGTGCTGGGTACAGTGTGTGCTGGGTACAGTGTGTGCTAAGTACAGTGTGTGCTAGGTACAGTGTTTGCTGGGTACAATGTGTGCTGGGTACAGTATGTGTTAGGTACAGTATGTGTTGGGTACAGTGTGTTCTAGGCATCATGTGTGCTAGGTACAATGTGTGCTAGGTTCAATGTGTGCTAGGTACTGCGTGTGCTAGGCAAGGCGGGTGCTGGGTGTGGTGTGCGCTAGATACAGTGTGTGCTAGGTACAGTGTGTGCTAGGTACAATGTGTGCTAGCTACAGTGTGTGCTGGGTACAGTGTGTGCTAGGTACAGTGTGTGCTAGGTACAGTGTGTGCTGGGGACAGTGTGTGCTGGGTACAGTATGTGTTAGGTACAGTATGTGTTGGTACAGTGTGTTCTAGGCATCATGTGTGCTAGGTACAATGTGTGCTAGGTTCAATGTGTGCTAGGTACTGCGTGTGCTAGGCAAGGCGGGTGCTGGGTGTGGTGTGCGCTAGATACAGTGTGTGCTAGGTACAGTGTGTGCTAGGTACAATGTGTGCTAGCTACAGTGTGTGCTGGGTACAGTGTGTGCTAGGTACAGTGTGTGCTAGGTACAGTGTGTGCTGGGGACAGTGTGTGCTGGGTACAGTATGTGTTAGGTACAGTATGTGTTGGGTACAGTGTGTGCTGGTACAGTGTGTTCTAGGTATCATGTGTGCTAGGTACAATGTGTGCTAGGTTCAATGTGTGCTAGGTACTGCATGTGCTAGGCAAGGCAGGTGCTGGGTACGGTGTGTGCTAGGTACAGCATGAGCTAGGTACAGTGGGTGCTAGGTACAATGTGTGCTAGGTATAATGTGTGCTAGGCACAGCGTGTGCCGGATACAGCGTGTGCTAGGTACAGCGTGTGCTAGGTATAATGAGTGCTAGGTACAGTGTGTGCTAGGTACAATGAGTGCTAGGTACAATGAGTGCTAGGTACAGTGAGTGCTAGGTTCAGTGTGTACTGGGTACAGTGTGTGTTGGGTACAGTGTGTGTTGGGTACAGTGTGTGTTGGGTACAGTGTGTGCTGGGTACAGTGTGTGCTAG
Organism: Bombina bombina; assembly: GCF_027579735.1. Lineage (NCBI taxonomy): Eukaryota > Metazoa > Chordata > Amphibia > Anura > Bombinatoridae > Bombina > Bombina bombina. The sequence continues at coordinate 152,767,665 of NC_069504.1, forward strand.
GTATCATGTGTGCTAGGTACAATGTGTGCTAGGTTCATTGTGTGCTAGGTACTGCGTGTGCTAGGCAAGGCGGGTGCTGGGTACGGCGTGTGCTAGGTACAGCGTGAGCTAGGTACAGTGGGTGCTAGGTATCATGTGTGCTAGGTACAATGTGTGCTAGGTACAATGTGTGCTAGGTATAATGTGTGCTAGGCACTGCGTGTGCTAGGCACAGCGTGTGCTGGATACAGCGTGTGCTAGGTACAGCGTGTGCTAGGTACAATGTGTGCTAGGTATAATGAGTGCTAGGTACAGTGTGTGCTAGGTACAATGAGTGCTAGGTACAGTGTGTGCTAGGTACAATGAGTGCTAAGTTCAGTGTGTGTTAGGTATAATGTGTGCTAGGCACAGCGTGTGCTGGATACAGCGTGTGCTAGGTACAGCGTGTGCTAGGTACAGCGTGTGCTAGGTACAATGTGTGCTAGGTATAATGAGTGCTAGGTACAGTGTGTGCTAGGTACAATGAGTGCTAGGTACAGTGTGTGCTAGGTACAATGAGTGCTAAGTTCAGTGTGTGTTAGGTATAATGTGTGCTAAGTACAGTGTGTGCTAGGTACAGTGTGTGCTAGGTACAGTGTTTGCTAGGTACAATGAGTGTTAGGTACAATGAGTGTTAAGTACAGTGTGTGCTAGGTATTGTGTTCTGGCCACTGTGTGTGCTGGGTACAGCGTGTGCTAAGTACAATGAGTGTTAAGTACAGCGTGTGCTAGGTATAATGTGTGCTGGGTACTATGCGTGCTGGGTACGGCGTGTGCTAGGTGCAATGAGTGCTAGGTGCAATGAGTGCTAGGTTCAGTGTGTGCTAGGCACAATGAGTGCTAGGTACAGCGTGTGCTAAGTACAATGAGTGTTAAGTACAGCGTGTGCTAGGTATAATGTGTGCTGGGTACGGTGCGTGCTGGGTACGGCGTGTGCTAGGTGCAGCAAGTGCTAGGTGCAATGAGTGCTAGGTTCAGTGTGTGCTAGGCACAATGAGTGCTAGGTACAGCGTGTGCTAAGTACAGTGTGTACTAGGTACAATATGCATCTCACTTGTCTCTGTAATTTTTTTGTTACCTACATCTCAAGATGTTGGCAGAACCTGCTCCTCAATCTATATGGACAAACCCATTAATACATATTACAGCAACTTATCCTTACTTGCTCTTTGGAGCATTAAATTTAATTTATAAGCACCACCTCCCTCCCCCCATATTCAGAGCACACACTAGGGTTCAATCTTGGTAAATTACTTTCACCACAAATCCCTGCAATTTACTTATGATGTATCAATGTTTTGACAGCTATTGCAACCGGACCTGCGTGTCTGATCCTTTTGTTTGTGTATGTTTGAACAGGGGTCCTGCGTGTCCCCAAGTGTTACCTTTCATTCTAAAACCGAATAAAAATTAATAAAAAAAAAAAAAAAGCTATATGAGACAGAAAAAAGTGAGGAAAGTAACGACAATAGCTTATGGGATAAAATTAAATTGCCCAAATAACAAAAGATCAACAAGATAAACTTAATTCAGCTATAGAAAAGGAGGAGATAAATAAAGCCATTCAACATTTACCAGCAGCCAAAGCAGCAGGCCCCGATGGCCTACCATCAGAGATTTAAAAAAAATAATATTAGCAAGTAAAGTAATACAACCACTATATAATATTTATAGAAATATATATAATGGAGAAGGAACAATATCACAACAATTTAAAGCAGCCAACACAGTAGTTTTCCCAAAAGAAGGCAAAGATCCAAGATTGCCACAGTCATATAGACCTCTGTCATTGATCAATGTGGACTATAAAATATTAATAAAGATTTTAACAAACAGGCTTAATAAAATTATACCTGATATAACAGGTAGAGAACAGGTAGGATTTGTTCAGGGAAGATTATCAATGACACATGTAAGAACTCATGGAAAAATACAGATTGAACAATTGGAAGGAGAGAAGTGAGACACTACCGGAGGCCTTCCTGTTGTCTTTGGACGCAGAGAAGGCCTTCGATAGAGTCAATGGTCTCACATAATAACTATGCTAGGAAGATTTAATTTTAATGGACCTTTTTTGAATTTTATTTAAAAATTATACTCGATAGCAGAGACCCATATAATTATAAATGGTGAGATATCTAAACCAATCTCTGTATACCGGGGCACCCGTCAGGGATGCACATTATCACCTATATTGTTTAACCTGTCACTAGAACCTCTAGTTCACCTGTTGAAACAAATACCATTCAGCATTAAAATAATTTGTTTGGAAAGAAATCAGGATATAAAATAAATATTGCAAAGTCCAAAATGTACTGGTTACATAAAGAAAATTAGAGAATTAAATACCCATTTGAAGTAGAAGAGGAATGTATAACATATTTGGGCATAAAGATAACTAATGATCCAACTAGAATAGATAAGTTAAATTACCATCCTATAATAAGACAAATCGAAAGAGATTTGAAGATTTGGAGTAAATTATATTTAAATCTAACAGGAAAAAAAAAAAATGGTTGTATTATCTAAACTATTATACCCTATGCAGATGCTGCCTCTTCTGCTGAATAAAATAGATTTAAATCATATAAATACGATAATTAGGAGTTTTATTTGAAAAAATAAAAAAATCAAGAATAAAACTAAACAAATTACAAGCTCCCCAGGAACAGGACAGCTTGGGATTGCCGAACATTCAATATTATAATTGGGCACTACTAATACGTTATATAATAGGGTGGATTACGGGAAGTGGACAGGTAATATGGCAAGAATTAGAACAGAAAATGGCAGATCAGGTAGCTCTTTCATATTTACCATATGCAGATAAAAAGGAGTTTACTATACTTCAAAAAAACAATGTCCTTATAAATGAAACAATATGGGCATGTAAAAAAGCACTTAAAATTAGGCTCAGAACTAAAGCACTATATACCCATACAAGGTAATCCCAAATTTATGTCAGGTAACCAATTTCCTTTTCTTTTAGGAAAAGGAAACTCAATAATTAAATATATAAAAGATGTAACCAATGTGGGAAAATTGAAAATAAAATCATACACGGAAATAAATCATACAGTGAAAATAAAATCATACAGCTAATCAGTATGAAGCATTTCAAGGACAAATGTTACCATATTTACAGATGAATCACTATATTCAATCAGAAAACTTAATTATAGACAAACAAATTCAGAACACTCAACGTTAAATATTATTGAAAATTGTCAGAAAGTGAAATATAAATTAGCACTGCTATATAAACAATTAATAAAAGAAAGAGTCAAAAACGTGTTTGAAAAGAATAATAGAAGGCTGGTAGAAAGCTACAGATACACAAATAACTGAAGACATGATCCTCAGTTGTATTAAAAATGTTAGATATACAACACTAGACATGGGATTAATGGAATCTAATATGAGACTTATCCATCTTGACTATATAACTTCCACCAGAAGGGCAAAATGGGACAACAGTACTAATCCAATATGTATGAAATGTAGCAAACCAGCACCTGACATAACACACTATATCTGGCTTTGCCCGAAAATATGTCAATTCTGGTGCCAGGTATCTTCTCTACTTGCAATAATCATGAAGATAAAATTACATCTAGATTTTAACAATAAAATATCATGTTTTTTTTATTTACTGAGTGAAATAACAAAAAAAGAGAAAAGGATTACCGTAATGATTATTTTGTTAGCTAAAAAGCTTATATTTAAACTATGGACAGAAATAAAAGACAACCATTAGTGCACTTAGAGGAGATATATGGCGCCAGATAAATATAGAGAAAATGGACACATTAATGGATATTAATAATAGAATAGAATTAGTTTTTTTGAAAAATGGTCCCTATATATAAAAACCCTTTCTGAAGCCAATCAAAGAGATATATTAACTGTCTTTAAAAATACAGAATACTTTCTAGAATTACAAATCTTGGGAGAGTGGAGCAACATCTCCTAAACGAAATTTATTATATGAACTAGGCTCAGGAACAGAAAGATCAGATCTCTAATAACATATATTTTATAAAGAACACAAAACTGAAGCAGCGCTAGAAATCCTACACACTCGTATTATAAACTGTTCAAATGTTCTGTTACCACAAAAAGAAATAATAATAAACAATCAAGATATCATACATATGGCACGAATTCACAATTCACAATTCAATAAACAACAATGTCACCAATTAGAACGTAAAAAGAAACAATGAAGCTGATACGTATAATAGTTCCAAGTAGGGTAAAAAGTATATGTGGTACTTGCAATGTTCCAAGCAATTTGTCGACAAATATTGAAAGTTCCACAAAGTGTCGTCAATTGGAAGCAAGGAGGGTGCTGCTGTAATGAAAACCTGAGCGTCTCCAACAGGTTCGGATCCAAAACGTAAACTGTGAACAAAAAAACACAGCGCAACCCACGATTCAAATGTAATATTTTAATATGTGATCACACGCATATATAAAAACATACTTACAAAAAGTATGTACTTAAAAAGCACATAAATAATTATCCACACTGAAGTCCACAAACGTAGTGTCTGACAGTCCCTCTGTGTATAGCGGTTATAAGATAAAAACAACCCGCCTCCGTCAGCGTATACTTGCAAAGAGTTCAAACGTCCCGCTTTCTTTCACAGAGTGCTCTCTACGGATGCCCAATTGGACCAAAAAGAACCCAACGTGTTTCGTCTGGTAGTGTCCAGACTTTGTCAAGGGATAGGAACAGACATCATGTATGTTTTCTTAAGTAATCATAGAAGTCCTTTCATTGGTTGATACCAGTGATTCCACTGCCTCACAAATTGCCTCATACAATATAAGAATACTCTGCTGCTTTAGTGTCCACTAAAAAAAACCCAGATTTTTCTTCTCCCCAGAATCCCTAGGCAGCTGTGCTAGGGTGCTGACAAATATTGTTGCAGTGTTGCTTAATGGTAAACATATGTTTTAAAGAAGCTTAGCAGCAGCATTATAAGCATGTGATAAAATATTCCAAATGGATCCAGTACTCCCAACAGACTATGAAAGCAGTATAGATAAACTATAAAGCAAACAAATTTGATTACATTTTTTTGCTGTAAATCCAATAAGTGCATATTATTGTGCATCTATATATACAGTTTAGCTATTTTTTCTTTTTTTTTAATTATTAGTCTGTGTTTCTTTGCATCTGTGTGTGTAAGTGTGTGTAGCTGAGTCTTTCTATGAGAGTGTCAGTAACTTTATGTGTCTTTGAATGTATGTGGGTCTGTCAGGAGTGTTTTGTGTTTCTGAGGTTTTTTTTGAGTGTGTGTGTGATTATTTCTAAGTGTCTGTTGGTGAGTCCATGTTTCTGTGTGTCTGAGTATTACTGTGAGTGTGTGTGTCTTTAAATGTTTCTGTTTGTGTGTGTCTATAAGTGCGTGTGTGCCTTTGAATGTTTTTGTTTGTGTGTGTCTATAAGTGTGTGTGTGACTTTGAATGTTTTGGTTTGTGTGTGTCTATAAGTGCATGCGTGCCTTTGAAAGTTTTTGTTTGTGTGTGCCTGAGTGTTTCTGTAGAGACTATTAAGTATTTAACATTTTAACCTCTATTAGGTTCATATGTGTGTTTATCTGGCTCTGAAACCCGTCGCTAACATTACCGCATGTCACTGGAACCTGTCACGCTCAGCTGCTGGGAAGCTCTGCAGTCCTCTCTGTGTGCTTGATTGACAGGTGTCTGAGCCACCCCTTCCTGATGATGTCACAACCAGGCTTTTTATTCTTGGCTTCCTGTTTCTCCAGTGCCAGTTTGTTTGTTAAACTTTTTGGCTTCTGATAGGATTTCGCTGAGGAATCTCTCTAACTGCTGCTTTTCTGTTGCCAATCTTTTCAAGGATTTACTATGCTGGATTAACCTTCAACCTCCTGATTACCTGTCTCCAAACAAAGCAAGTACTGTTTGTTTTGTGAAACTTTCAAACTTCCTGTTTACCTGCTGCAATCCCTGCATATTCAGACTACTCTGTGTACTGCCAAACTATTCAAATACTGTTATTTCTGTGAAACCTTCAATCTGCATGTTTACCTGTTTCCAAACTCTGCAAATACAATTATTCAGTGTAAACCTTCAAACTGCTTGATATCCTGTTGCCAATCTCAACAAGTACTGATTAATCTGTGTTAACCTTCAAACTACCAGCTTACCTGTTGCTATCTCTGCAAGTTCTGACAACACAGTGTTAACCTTCAAACTACCTGATTACATGTTGTTAATTCTGCAAGTTCTGACTACACAGTGTTTACCCTCAAACTGCCTGATTACCTGTTGCATACTCTGCAAAGACTGTCTACACAGTGTTAACTCTCAAACTGCCTGATTACCTGTTGCATACTCTGCAAAGACTGTCTACTCAGTGTTAACCCTCAAACTGCCTGATTACCTGTTGCATACTCTGCAAAGACTGTCTACACAGTGTTAACCTTCAGACTGCCTGATAACAAATGACCTACTCCTGCATTATTAACTACCTGTTTTACCCTTCTTCTGTCTGAGTATAAGTGGACTATCCCTGCTCTCCTGATACTGTGGAAGACATTTCCTGAAACCAGTTCCTTATTCAGAAGTCTATCTGGCTGATATCATGAATTACTTTGGCACAGGCTAACCCTGCTCCATATCGTGAGTACTTTGTTTTTTGGAGGTTGTCGTGGGGTCACGTCCTGGATTAAACTCAGAGTGCAAGGGTGTTGTTTAAGTTCGCCCTAGCATTTGGGTCTTCTTCTGGACATTTCCTAACCTGACAGTACAAACTGGCCATAATATGGACCCTGACGAGTTATCCAGGGCTGTGGCTCTACAAGGGCAACTTCTAGGAAATCATTCTGCTCATTTGCAATCCTTGGATTCCAAGCTTGACCAGATTACTGCTCTGCTACATAACCTCTCCGCTCCTTCTCAAGCGACGGTGACTCCTGCTGCCACTGCTACTAGCACCAATGCTGTCTTTAATCCACCTCAAACTGTTGGACAGAATATACCATGAATCCCACTTCCAGATAAATATGACGGTAATCCTGAAGAATGCAGTGGATTCCTTAATCAGTGTCGTTTACACTTCAGAAACAATCCTCAAGTTTTTTCCAATTCTACTTCCAAAATCACCTTTATTATTTCTCTCTTGAAGGGTAACGCTATAGCCTGGGTGTCCCCTCTTTTAGAGAAGAATGATCTGTTACTACAGGATGTGGAATTATTTGTGTCCATTTTTTCTTCTGTTTTTGACAAGCCTGGGCGGTCTGCAGCTGCTGAGGCAGGATTGTTGGATCTGAGACAGGGATCCCTTTCGGGTAGCTCAATATGCTATTGAATTCAGGACTTTAGTCGCAGAAACTGATTGGAACCATGGAGCCTTACGGGCAGCCTTTCGCAAAGGACTTTGCGAACGCCTTAAGGATGAACTTGTATTTCGGGAACTCCCTGATTCATTGGAGGGTCTTATCAATTTATGTATTACTCTTGACGCCCGTCATTCTGAACGTCTTCAGGAGAGAGATAGGAATCGGAGATCCTTTGTTAAATCTTCTTTTCATCCTCCTATTCGAACCTCAAGTCTTTCTAATAATAATTCCCAATCTCCTGAGTCTGTGGAACCCATGGAAGTAGGAGCTATTAAATTGTCAGAAGCTGAACGCCATAGAAGGCGTACTCTTGGGTTATGTCTGTATTGTGGTACCAAAGGACATTTACTGAAGGACTGTCCTATCCGGCCAGTAAAAGCCAAGGCTTAACTTTGGATAGAGGGACAGAGTTAAGCCAGAATCCCATGTCTTCCCTCAATTCTAAACTTTTTATTCCTGTAACTATCTCTTTTGGAAACACAAAGTTTCGAGCTCAAGCTCTTATCGATTCTGGAGCTGCTGGAGTATTCATTGATTCAATCTTTGCTGACTCTCTCAGGATTCCTCTTCAAGCCAAGAAACAGTTAATTAAGGTAACTACTGTCAGTGGACAGCCTCTAGGTACTGGTATCATACAACATTCTACCATCCTCTTCTTTTGACTGTGGGCATACTTCATTCTGAAATTATTCGTTTTGATGTAATTTCTTCTCCCCACATACCATTGATTCTGGGGTTACCTTAGTTGCAGCTTCATGATCCAGTTTTCTCGTGGTCTAAAGGAGAACTTATTTCCTGGGGAACTACCTGTTTCAAACATTGCCTGCAAAATCCCTCTAAACAATCCTGTCCTGTCGTAGCTATGGTGGAAGTTCCTGAATCATTGCCCAATTACTATCATGCCTTTTGTGATGTGTTTTCTAAAAAAGAGGCTGAGACGTTACCTCCACACCGGATATTTGACTGTCCTATCGAATTGTATTCAGGGGCTCCTCTACCTAAGGGAAGGACCTATCCCCTCTCTCGTCAAGAAAATGTCTCTCTTGAGGAATACATAAAAGACAACTTACCAGAGGATTCATTCGTCCTTCCTCTTCACCTGTGGGTGCAGGTTTTTTCTTCATTGGGAAAAAAGATGGAGGTCTTCGTCCCTGTATTGATTATCGAGCCTTCAATCAGATTACTGTCAAAAACAGCTATCCTCTGCCGCTCATTTCGGAGTTATTCGATCGTCTTCAAGGTGCTTCTATTTTTTCCAAGTTAGATCTCCGTGGGGCCTACAATCTGGTCAGAATCCGTAAAGGAGACGAATGGAAGACGGCATTTAACACTAGATTTGGTCACTACGAGTATCTAGTAATGCCATTTGGATTGTGCAATGCACCAGCAGTATTTCAGCACTTTGTCAACGAAATCTTCAGAGATTATCTAAATCAATTTGTTATCATTTACCTCGATGACATTCTAATCTATTCGAAAACATTACAGGAACGTGTACATCATGTAAGACTGGTTCTTTAGAGGTTACGAGACAATTCCCTGTTCGCTAAATTGGAGAAATGCTCTTTTCATCAGAGTTCCATACCCTTTTTGGGGTATATCATTTCTGAATCAGGTTTTGAGATGGATCCTGCTAAACTGTCGGCTATCAAGGACTGGCCCAGACCAACTACTCTCAAATCCCTGCAGAGGTTTCTTGGCTTTGCCAATTACTATAGAAAGTTTATAAAGAACTTTGCTGACATCACGTCTCCACTCACTTCTCTTACTAAGAAAGGGCAAAATTGTAAGAACTGGTCCTCTTCGGCAGTACAGGCTTTTGAAACGCTAAAATCAGCATTTTCTTCTGCACCTCTTCTCAGTCATCCAATTCCTGATTTCCAGTTTATTTTGGAGGTTGACGCTTCCTCTATAGCAGCTGGAGCTGTTCTCTCCCAACGTGATCCGACTACCAGCAAGATACATCCTGTGGCGTTCTTTTTGAAAAAATTCAATCCTGCCGAGTTAAATTATGATGTGGGCAATAAGGAGCTTTTGGCTATAAAATTAGCTTTGGATGAATGGAGGCATTGGTTAGAGGGTACCAGTCAACCTTTTTTCATTCTGACAGATCACAAGAATCTTTTATACCTCCAAACAGCTACACGTCTCAATCCTCGTCAGGCTCGGTGGGCCTTGTTCTTCTCCAGGTTTAATTTTGTACTTTCCTATGTTCCTGGTTCAAAAAATTCCAAGGCAGATGCTTTATCTAGGCAGTTCCAATCTTCTGAACCTTCTCCATTGGATTCAGAACCTATACTACGTCCAGTCAAATATCCTCTTTTACAGTACAGGCTTTACATGCTGCTCAAGTCCGGGTACCATCTTCTTGCAAACTACCTTCTGGTATCCTGTATGTACCCAAAGGATTACGTCTTAAGCTTCTACGTTGGGCTCATGACAACATTTCAGCAGGTCATCCGGGAATAACCAATACCTTGTGGAAACTGAAGCAGCATGTTTGGTGGTCCACTATGAGGAGGGATGTTAAGGATTATATTGCTGCTTGTAGTTCTTGTGCTTCAAACAAACAATCTTCTCATCGACCGTTTGGTCTATTACACCCTCTTCCTATTCCTCATTACCCTTGGTCTCACTTATCCATGGACTTTGTTACAGATCTTCCTGTTTCTGCTGGAAATACGACCATTTGGGTAGTGGTGGATCGGTTCTCCAAGTCTGCTCACTTACCTCTTCCAGGCTTGCCTTCAGCTCAAAGACTTTCTGAACTCTTTGTTCTACATATATCTCGTTTACATGGTTTTCCCACTGACATAGTCTCAGATCGTGGAGTCCAATTTGTTTCCAAATTTTGGAGGTCTTTTTGTAAACACTTCGGAATCAACATATCACTTTCTACTGCACACCATCCTCAATCCAACGGACAGACTGAGCGTGTAAATCAAGCCTTGGAATCTTTTCTAAGACATTATGTAGATCATCACCACTCCAACTGGTCTCAGTTATTGCCTTTGGCGGAATTAGCTCACAACTCACGTTATAACGCCTCATTACAGACCTCTCCCTTTAAGGCAGCTTATGGATTTGAACCTAGAACCTTTCCTATGATTACCAGTTCTACTGAAGTCCCTGGAGCAGATCGTACAGTGAAACATCTCAGTAATCACTGGCAACTCATTCGTCAAAATCTACTCTCTTCTTCCTTAAGACATAAGAAATATGCTGATCGCAGAAGGTGCAAGGCTCCTTTACTTCGTACTGGAGACAGAGTATTTTTATCCACCAGATTCATACGTCTAAAACAACCTTGTACCAAGTTGGGTCCTAAGTACATTGGACCTTTTCGAATTGTTTCCAGAGTTTGTTCTTCTGCATACCGCCTGGCCTTACCCAAGACTCTCAAGATCCATCCAGTGTTTCATGTCTCCCTACTCAAGCCAGTCATCTACAATCGGTACTCTATCAAGAGTAAACCACCTCCTCCACTTTCCGTAGAGGGAACCTCTGAGTTTGAAGTCAGCCAGATTCTCAATTCCAAGCTACGGGGCAATCGGCTGTACTACCTGGTCCATTGGAAGGGTTATCCTATCTCTGAACGATCTTGGGAACCGGCCTCTCATGTTCATGATCCAGCTCTTGTCAAGTCTTTTCACAAGACATACCCTGCCAGGCCCGGTCGGGTCCCCCGGAGGGGTCCTTGAGGAGGGGGCACTGTCACGCTCAGCTGCTGGGAAGCTCTGCAGTCCTCTCTGTGTGCTTGATTGAAAGGTGTCTGAGCCACCCCTTCCTGATGATGTCACAACCAGGCTTTTTATTCTTGGCTTCCTGTTTCTCCAGTGCCAGTTTGTTTGTTAAACATTTTGGCTTCTGATAGGATTTCGCTGAGGAATCTCTCTAACTGCTGCTTTTCTGTTGCCAATCTCTTCAAGGATTTCCTATGCTGGATTAACCTTCAACCTCCTGATTACCTGTCTCCAAACAATGCAAGTACTGTTTGTTTTGTGAAACTTTCAAACTTCCTGTTTACCTGCTGCAATCCCTGCATATTCAGACTACTCTGTGTACTGCCAAACTATTCAAATACTGTTATTTCTGTGAAACCTTCAATCTGCATGTTTACCTGTTTCCAAACTCTGCAAATACAATTATTCAGTGTAAACCTTCAAACTGCTTGATATCCTGTTGCCAATCTCAACAAGTACTGATTAATCTGTGCTAACCTTCAAACTACCAGCTTACCTGTTGCTATCTCTGCAAGTTCTGACAACACAGTGTTAACCTTCAAACTACCTGATTACATGTTGTTAATTCTGCAAGTTCTGACTACACAGTGTTTACCCTCAAACTGCCTGATTACCTGTTGCATACTCTGCAAAGACTGTCTACACAGTGTTAACTCTCAAACTGCCTGATTACCTGTTGCATACTCTGCAAAGACTGTCTACACAGTGTTAACCTTCAGACTGCCTGATAACAAATGACCTACTCCTGCATTATTAACTGTTTCCTGTTTTACCCTTCTTCTGTCTGAGTATAAGTGGACTATCCCTGCTCTCCTGATACTGTGGAAGACATTTCCTGAAACCAGTTCCTTATTCAGAAGTCTATCTGGCTGATATCATGAATTACTTTGGCACAGGCTAACCCTGCTCCATATCGTGAGTACTTTGTTTTTTGGAGGTTGTCGTGGGGTCACGTCCTGGTTGTCGTGGGGTCACGTCCTGGATTAAACTCAGAGTGCAAGGGTGTTGTTTAAGTTCGCCCTAGCATTTGGGTCTTCTTCTGGACATTTCCTAACCTGACAGAACCCTTGTATATTCACATAATCTTTTTAGTCTCTTTCATTAGCTTCTCACAGCCCAGACTAGAGGACTTTTCTCATACTACATTCATATGGAATTCTGAGAGGCTTGCCTTAATATTTCATACTTTTAAATACTCATTGCTTACAACCAGTAGCAACATCTCTGCTCTGCTCCTTTGCCTTTTGTCTCAACTGTACCCCATTAAATCTCCTAGTATGTAAGCACCCAATCACTCCACCTATCATGCCCAGTAGATCACTCTTATGGCCCTCAACCATTTAAATTGTGTGCAATTGTGTATTTATAAACTTTATGTAATAATTGTACACACCATCATAGCACTGCACAATATGTTTTTTTTTTTTTGCTTTATAAACAAATAATAACAAACAACAAAGCTCAAAACGGTAGAAATGTTTTCAGTTTTCAGTGTGTGTGTAAACTTTTGAATTTCTAAATTGCTTTAATAATTCAAAATGAAGTTCAAATTATACTTTTTTTATTATCAATTTTAACAATGTAATGGAAATTTAAAAAAAAAGACATTTGTGAAGTACAAGATTCAAGAAAAAACATCTGAAGGTTAGTCCTCGATATTCCTGAAACAATAAAATTAGAAAGGTCCATTGATATTTAACACATGGATATGATTTTTAATATCAAAATGGGCAACTATAAGAGAGAATAATAAAAAAAATACCTTCTTCAATTGCATTTAGGGTCAATATAAGAATGGTGCAAATATAATTTTGCATGGTATAGGCAAAATTAAAGGGACATGCCACCCACATTTTTTCTTTTATGATTTAGAAAGAGAATGCAATTTTAAACATCTTTCTAATTTACTTATATTATCTAATTTGTTTTATTCTCATGATATTCTTTGATGAAAAGCATATCTAGATATGCTCACTAGCTGCTGATTGGTTGCTGCACATAGAAGCCTCGTGTGATTGGCTCACCATGTGCATTGCTTTTTCTTCAACTAAGGATATTTAAAAAATGAAGCAAAATAAATAATGGAAGTAAATTGTAATGTTGTTTGAATTTCTATTCTCTATCTGAATCATGAAAGAAAGATTTTGGGTTTAGTGGCCCTTTAAAGATGAAAAGACAGGCTAACCATTGTAATTAACCCCTTAAGGACCAGGCATTTCAGACTAAAACTTCCCCAAAAGACCAGAGCATTTTTAGCACTTTTGCCATCACTACATTTAAACAGAAATATATGTAAATGTATTTACCTATCAAAACTATATATATATATTTAATAGACAACCCAAATTATTGATCTAGACCCATTTCTGTATATATCATGCCAAATGCGATCAAATAAAATAAAATCCCAATTTTTAGGTTTCTCGCTGAAATTATTTACAAACAGCGTGTGCAATCATGGCACAAATCGTTGTAAAAGAATATTTGGGATCCCCTTTGCCATTGCTTTATGGTAATTAGAAGGCCGCTAATTGCAGCTGCGCACCCAACATTTATTATTCCCTGCAGTGAAGGGGTTAATCAGGTAGCTTGTAAGGTTAATTTTAGCTTTAGTGTTGAGATTACCCTCCCACCTGACACTTCCCACCCCCTGATCCATACCTGATCCCTCTCTTCTCTCCCCCCAATGGTCACCCCATCTTAAGTACTGGCAGACAGTCTGTCAGTATGCAGTTTTATATTTATTTTTATTTTTTTAAATTAATATTATTGTCCTTAGTGTAGGATTACCCCCTTACCTTCCCACCTATCTGATTCCTCCCAAAAATCTCTCTAACCCTCCCCCTTCTAACTAATTCCCACCATCTTTGATGCTGGCAGTTGTATGCCAGTACCCAATTTTCTATTATTTTTTTATTTATTTTAAAAAAAATAAAAGAAAACACTTTTTTTCAGTAGTGTAGCTGCCCAATTCCCTCCCCCTCCTTCATTTACCTCCCCCCCCTCCAAGATCCTTTCCCTACCCTTTATTCCCCCCCCTCCATTGTAGGATCCCCCTGTACCACCTCCTCAATCCTCCCCCTCCCTCCTTCCCCCTCCCTCCTTTCCTAAGCATACATTTTTTTTGTAGTGTAGCAGTCCCATCTGTTCCCGCCCCTCACGCCCCGCCCTCCAATGATGGGTCACCCACCCGCCTCCAGCCTAACCCTCCCTTACCACCAGCGATTGGCACCACCTCTGCCCGATGCTGAGAGGGACACAGAGTGTCCCTCCAGTGAAGTGCAGTGATAGTTGTGTGGTGTTGTGCATGAACTTTTTGACTGACCACGCTCCCCAGGTACCGACCACCCACCCCCCTCTCTTTGCCGGCGCCACCATAGCTTGATAGGGTTACTAACTCACTATGAGCTAGTGCCACCCAGTGGTATCTCTTGCGGCCCATACCTCACTCCAATAGAGGCGGCTCTCAAAACCGACTCTATGATAAAGCTAAACAGACAGCCAATCAGCTATCAGCGCTGCCGGGAAGTCATGCCGGGCGTGGACGTGAGTCGGACTGATACTGGTGGGAACTAAGTGAAGGAGGGAGCTGCCTCACGTGTGACTGTGTGTCGTCGTGGCTGTCTGCACACTGTTGCATAACTTTGGAAGGAACAACCGTCCAGGTGCTGCGGGTGCACTGAACACAGGCTCACTGAGTGGCAGGGCGGCATTAGGCAGGACATACAATGGTGAGGTGTTTAATATTTATTTTACATTTTCAGCGCTGCCTAATGTCTATTATGCACAATTTCACCACCCTACACTCTCCCTAAAACAAAGCAGCGCACATGGATACTCTCTGTATAGTGAGTGTTATAGCACACAGGCTGTTACAGAATACAAACCAGATGTGTAAGAAGCAGCGTGTAGGTTTTGAAGCTGCTGTTTGGAAGTGGGGGAGAGTACTCACACAGAGAGTGTTTATGTGCGCTGCTGGACACCCGCCCTGTACAACGGTCGGCTGCATTTATTTTCTCTGGGGGGCTGACTTGGCTGGGTGCAGTGACAATTTTCCCCCAGGCCACTACCAGACACTGGAAGAATCAGGCCACAGCCAGCAAACAGATTGTCTTAAGCAGCACCTTGTTCTCTTGCATACAGTGCTACAATTTCCCCTACTAATACAATAATCAAGCAGCCTGTCAATATACCCACTGCTGCTGACAGGCACCAAGAATAGACTGTTCCAGATGTCACTGCTGTTTCCTCCCACGCTTGCCAGGTATGCCTTGTGCATCTCATAAATAATACTACAGTTTCTACAAGTTCATTTCAAAGATCGGTCCTCTTGGTGCTGATTATTTATCAGGTAGGAGGTTATAATGCCAGGATACCCGTACACTCACCATACACAACCTCTTTTTTAACAGCTAAAATACTTTCTTTTTTTTTTTTACTATGTCCTGCCTGCAGTGAAAATAGTAAAATCAATAAAAACCTATTTAATAAAAATGAAGCAAAGAAATGTCACATGTAAAAAATTATATTTCTTAAACACACTATGAAAAATGTAATAGAAATCACAACCATTCTTAAAAAATGTCTGAAAAACATAGTAAAAACATTTTAAAAAGGTCTGAACCAGGGGCGTATTACCACCAAGGCAAACAAGGCATGGACCTAGGGTGGCAGCTTGGAGGGGGCAACAATTTTTGTCACTCTCCAGTCCTCACTTGTCAAGTAAAGTCTCCCCTGGAGCCCAATCTATAATGCATCCACCTGAAAAAGGAGCCTCCCACCCACTAGCCATCCCAACCGCTGTGCATCCGTCACGTTCCCTCTCACAGACACAGCTGGCCGGGGCCCGAGCATAGTAGCAGTAACCTGGAGGGAGAGACTCACCCCATGTGCACGGCAAACACACACCACAAGCCCCTCCCCAACAGCACTGTGACAAGGTGAGAGTCACGCGGGCCGGTGAGTGGTAGCCCAGCAGCCAGGTACAGCCCCATCCCAGCAGCCAGGAGTGACCAGGAGCAGCCACCAGGTGAGCACATGGAGCTGCAAATCAATAGTAGCACCAGAATAGTGCATTTCATATCTCCGGGCTTAACAGGTTATAGGATCTATATATATATATATATATATATATATATATATATATATATATATATATATATATATTTAACAAAAAACTATAAGAGGAGAAGAAGGACACATCATGATAAATGCTCCTTAAAAGATAGGGAATAAGGCACTCTTTTTAATTTAAGATAAATCTGAGTTTAATTAGGCAGGCCCTCATATTAAGACACTAAAATGGCAGAGAGCCTGATATACAAAATTGGTCAAATCAACAACATTAATGAGTGCAAGTGAAAATACATACAAAAATAAAAACAATTTAAGCTAGTTCACTTGACTAGCAAGGGCCCATATAGTGTTACACAATGGCAATAAACAAACTTACAGAGGTAGAACAGATCCACTACACCCCAGCTGCACACAGAACCCCCTTAGCAAAAAGCCAAGGAGGAAAGGCTTGGGCAGGTTCGCATATAGGGATCTAAGTGGATCGTAGTAACCTTAAAGTGTGAGGCATACAAAAGCATACATAGGCAGTATAAAATACAATATAAGCCAGTATTAGCAGCCAGGTGCATATAGGTGGGCAAATACACTGAAGCAGATATACTGTTAGTAGCAGCAAGTTAGAGTTCTCTATGTAAAAAGGTCGTTGTCAAACATCAACCCTTCACCATGCAGTATATGAGAGAGAAAATATCACTGATTAAAGAGGCAAGTTTCACCTCCAGTGAATTAACATAGTCTCACTATATAGTGAGTATCCAAGCACTTATCTGTCTTCATGTGTAAGTAGAGCCGACTTGGAATGCAGCACGCCATAAAGCTTCATCAAGCCATAAAGTTGCCTCAAAAGAACCGCCAAACATCAGCAGTATGTAACACAGCAGTAGTCCGCTGTGTTGGGCAGAGTCACGTGGCACAAGCAACCAATGCCTACGCGCGTTTCACCCCTACGTCTATTGATAGACGGGGCTTCTCATGGCTGTTTGAATCTTCCCATTGTCGAGAATAAATACTCTATTATGCTCCGCCCATGGGATGGGTGAAATTATATTCATTGATACATTTTACTGTGCAATTTATAACAGAAATATACAATTGTTAGTTTTCATTTTGAATCATAGAGATAAAGAGTTGCGGAGCGTTTACTATGTCACATAATGGATAGCACTACTTCAGTCTACTATTCATAGTTTATACATAAGATCAAAAAGATCCACAAGTGAAAAATAGGTTTAAACCTAGGATTGAGAACAGGGGCAAAAAGGGAGAGTAAGGGAAAGTAAGAGTAAACTTTTACCCTCTAAAACTGGCCATGTCCAGTTTTTCATTCATGCTGTTTGGAGCCAAAGTTCTAAGGGTTTTATATATATATATATATATATATATATATATATATATATATATATATACACACTGTATATATGCTCTGTGTGTGTGTGTGTGTGTGTGTACACAGTGTATATATATATATATATATATATATATATATATATATATATATATATATATATATACAGAAAAAGACTGCACTCACTGGGCTTTTAGATAAAAAAAATAACTTAATATTCCATGTTAAAATGGGGAAATTAGCATGACGTTTCGGTGCTGTACTAGCACCTTTATCAAATGTTCCCAAAAAGAAAAGGAAAGTCTCAGTGCAGGTGCATCCTCAACGTGATGCCCCAAAGGAAAGCATAAAAGTCACAAAACCTCAGTGTATTTAAACACCTCCTATATAGGCAATCCAAAATAACAGTTTCCAGCTGAGTGTGATACTTGTGTGTGTTGCAACCGAGCACATCCTGCTCTCAGCCGGTGCTTAGTCACTTTCTGATTGGTGTGAGTCATTACACATTCTGGCCAATTGTGTTATAGAGGCTCCATATGGCTAATTTTCATACCAAGCAACACGGATGTTAGGCCCTGCCCATCTGGCTCATGTTACGATGTATATTGGATCATTTTAAACCAAAGGGAGTATGTAAAGCCAGATATGAATCACACCGTCCTTGGCATCTTTGCTGCAACTAGGAGACCATGCTCCAAATCCATGTCCCACATATAGCGGGTATATCCGTCATCCACAATATTCCACATTCTGGTAGCTAATTAACACAGTTTTGAACACAATATCATAGGCGCCTAGAGGTCAATCTGTAGATCACACACGGTTATAGTAAGATGAGTGGAAACTCATATTGGAGGTTTCTTGTTCAGAGGTAAAAAGGTATAGAAGCCAGAGTAGTAGAGAAAGTTAAAAACAATGATATACACATTGCGCATAATAGAGGGAGTGTCTACAGTCCAGTATCCAGAGGTTCATTGTATTTTGAGGAGAAAGATATCCTATTTGTGATATTATAATTTAATCTTATTCATTTTATTTTTAGCCAATGAATGGTCCGAAGTCCAGTTTTATGTTTAGTCCCTTCGGGGATACTGTGTCCAACATAAAGATCCATCTAGATTTGAGTGGTAAGAGCATACTTGCGCCCCCCCCTCCTCTGTGGTGGGATGTGGTCAGTTATCATACTGCTCAAACTTGATAGATTATGTCTGTGTGTGACAACATAACATGCCACAGGAAGATCTGATTCACCATTTTTTAGAGCTTCTCTAATGGAGAACCTCTGATTGGCCATTCTGTCCTTGAAAGCAGTTATCGTTTTTCCCACGTAAATAAGGGAACATGGACATATAAGTATGTATATGACATATGTGTTGCTACAAGTGAGTCGATGTCGTATCTTTTGTTCTTATGTGGATGTTGAAAGGAGTCTCCTATGTGCATGCTGTTACAAGTTACACAGTCTCCACAACTAAAACAACCCAACCTTTTAGATTTTAGCCACATCTCCTGTTGGTAGCATTGCTTGGGGTCTGTTTTAACTAGCAGGTCCCTGATGTTCCTTGCTCGGTGATATAGCAGCCTTGCTGGTTTTTGTTTCCAGTTAGCAAGACTTTTGTAAGTACCCAGGATGTTCCATCTATTATGTATAAATTGCTGTATGGTGGAGTGAATCGAAGTATATTTGGTAACAAAATTAAGTTGTTTGTCTGTTGTTGTGGGTTCCTTTTGGCTGGAGGTTAGCAGCATATCTTGTGTGTAGTGGTCCAGTTTTTATCTAGCAGCCATAATGTCTCTTCTGGCTTATTTGATAACCAAGCGATAATATAAAGGTGGTCAATTAGAATATCTGTTATTCAACAAATACAATGTTTCTTGTGTGAATCATACGTTGCTTTTTAAGTATTCGTTACTCACTGCAATTACCAACACAATTGCAATAATTAATTGTTATATACACATTGGCACCCTCTAATGTTTTAAACAAAAAATCTCTACCGTATTATTGTCATAAGGAGCCAGATAAATATTTACATCTGTACTAATACTATTATTAATACCTATATAAAAATTAGTCAGCATTATTAAGATCTGTTTTTGACAAGCACAGCAATATTGTGACAAGCATACCTGCCTTTAATTCTATGCCAAAAATTGTTTGAAGAATAACAAAAAAACTTCTTTGAGTGACCTTGAAGAAAATAATAATTATTGTATCTTTATGTTATAACGATAATAAGGGGAACGAGGATGTGCTAAAATCCATCAATAAAGACCAGCAAAATACAAGTGATAAATTGTACCAAGTTCCATGTGTTGAAGCATTACATTACACTAATCATCATATATAGAAGGTTAGGTATTATTGAGATCTTTGTAATATTATGTTACACACCGCATCTGGCTAAGTTGGCTATATTAGCCATTAATAGATACATCACTAGAGTGAACACCAGTCAGACTGTGAAGGCACAGTTAATCTATAGTATCGATATCTAGCCCATTATTTACTATTATTCAATCCTTAATCATTTGACACATTGAAGAGTTCAATCCTTTATGGTATCTATATAAACCTAGCGAACTAGGCACTAATCACAGCCTCCTCAGCTTGACCAATATAACATTATTGTAGATGCACTCTAACCAATTATATATAATGTCTTCACACTAGATATTATCTGTACAGTACAGATTCCTGTTTAGATATATAAAATCTCAAAGGCAACATTAATTAATTAGCAGGAATCTGGTCATTTGAGTCTTTAGTTGTTTTTAATGTGTTTTCACACACTGGGTCCCTAGAATTTAATTAAACTTGAATAAAAGTTATATTTGAACTATTCCCAGTTTTTCTCTTCTCACAAGTCTAAGCTTTGAATGCTATTAGTGCAGCCTTTCTGGGGGTCTCTTCCCTCATTAGCTTACTGTTTTTGACTCACTGCACAGCACCTCTCCCCTGTCTTATCTTTTATTAGAGGCCCTAAACAATGTGTATAGCCTCAGAAATACCTAATAATTAGGGGAGTTAGCTATAGTGGTGCCATTGTACAACCAGTGTCTACATAATGTCTCTTCTGTCATGGCCTCTCTGTTCAAGTTTGTCACACATAGAGTCAGGTTGGGAAGTGAGTAGATCTGGTTCGGAATTATTTCTCACCACTCTGGTCAGTTGAGAGGAGATAACCCCCATATTTTGGTGCCTAGGATGATAGCTAGAGGCCAATAGTAGAGAACTTTTAATCATTTTCTCAACATTAGTTTTTGTTTCTTGCACATAATATGGAGACAGGGGCTGTAAGTTTAAACTCCACAGGAGGAGCCTATGCCATTGATGAGGATGCAGTAAACACAGACACTTGTGTTCACAGAGGATGATGCAGAATGAATTAGGAACACCACAGACCTACATGAGTTGAGAGGGGAAACCCTCATTGGTATATATCATAAATTACTGAACTTAAACAAACGGAGAATTGATTTTCATTTGCATGCAGTTTATTTATCAAATTACCATAAGAACAAAGTAATACCAAGGGGCTTTAGAATCACTAATCTTCCTACTCTTGGCAGATCATGTGCAGAATTTTGTAGAAAATGGTGCTGTATTTTAAATAAGTGTTTCTATGATTTAATTTTATTAACAATTGAGGAGGTTTCCAGATTAGTTAGAAAAATTCAAATAGAAATGGACATCATTAAAACAGAGAGTTATCAGGTGCTGACTGATGATAAAACAGAGAATCGGGTGGTCATATTGGATACACTTATTAAGAAATATAACAGTGATTTCTTAGCCTTTAAAAACAGAAAACTTTCCACCGTGGAAACAGATTACCGGGAAAAACGCATTTACAAATGATTATATGGTAAGGAAGATAGACGTAGGGAGTATAATCCAAGACGGAGTAACTTTAATAGAACTATGAACGTTGTTGACACAATTGACACAAGTAGTGGAGAGTCCTCTGAGAGTGATAATACCACCATTATTAATAAAACTGGTGGTCCACAACCCACTTTGGGCAATATCGCCACTAGATCAGCAAACAAAACCCCTAATACTCAGTCAAAAAACTTAGGACACACAACAGACAAGGGGGATACAAAAAGAAAACCTACCTACAGGAAACAAATAAAGTGTACAACCTTAGTTTGAGACCACATTACTAAATAGAGGCCTTTCCTTTATCCCCACACCAAGACATGACACATTTCAGACTGTGGTTTCAGAGACTATTAAATATAAATGAGTTTTTTAAAGATAAAATACCTACACAAACTGACATTACTTTTAAAGCTCCATCTAAATTTGACCCATTGACGACCAATTCTTCAATAGAAAGTTTCACGAGACTTATCTGCTCAGATTGTGAGACTGGATCAAATACTTGCTGTTTGGAGATATTTGAGAATACACAACAGACAGCACTGTGTACCCTCATGGATGACACCACTATCACCCTACGCCCAGCCGATAAGGGGGGTGCTATAGTGATTCAAGACTATAGTGACTATAGACTGGAGGCTTTACACCAACTGCCAGACACATCCACGTAGAGAAGATTGCCCTCCAACCCTACCAGTCAGTTCAAAAAGGCTATTGATCAGACTATTAATTGGGCCCTACAGATGAATTACATCACGACACATGAGAGTGAATTTCTTATCACTGATTTCCCAAAAACTCAAATTCTGTATCTTTTACTGAAGATTCATAAGTCTATTTCTTGTCCCCCTGGGAGACCGATAGTCTCTGCCAGGGAGTCTTTACATTTAGGCATACCAAAATACATTGACTTTAATCTTCAACCAGTGGTACAACATTTTCTCTCTTTTCTACAGGACTCTACTGCCATGATCAAAAAGCTAAGAGATATCGATTCCATAGAGGAAATGATATTCTGGTGACTATGGACGTTGACAGCCTATATACGGTTATCCCCCATCAAGGTGGGTTGGAGGCTGTCAGGTCCATAGTCACTGGAAACTCTAATTATCAAGGACCAGCCTTGGAGTTCTTGTTAGAACTCATGGAACAATGCTTTACCAAAAATTAT
This sequence comes from Bombina bombina, assembly GCF_027579735.1. Classification (NCBI taxonomy): domain Eukaryota; kingdom Metazoa; phylum Chordata; class Amphibia; order Anura; family Bombinatoridae; genus Bombina; species Bombina bombina. The sequence continues at coordinate 152,790,283 of NC_069504.1, forward strand.
TTTAGTTTTGAGAACCATTATTATTTACAGACAGCAGGAACTGCCATGGGGTCAAACATGGATCCAGTTTATGCCAATATTTACATGTTGTGGTATGAGTCTGAAATAATGAAACCCCTACAAAATCCCAACATAACCTTTTATACCAGATATATCGATGATCTGTTTCCCCTGTGGAGGGGCAGCCTTGAAAGTTTAAAAAAGTTGGGTACAGAATTTGAACCATATGGATACTCCTATTAGGTTCAAGATGGAATGTGATTTAGTTCAAATACACCTTCTAGATTTAAACATTTTCAAAAAAAGATATGATCAGGGAATTAAGTTTGGAACTTCCCTATACTCTAAACCCACTGATAGAAACTCTCTACTATTGGCCTCTAGCCAACATCCTAGGCACCAAAAGATGGGGGTCATCTCTTCTCAACTGACCAGATGGTGCAAAATAATTCTGAACCAGATCTACTCACTTCCCAACTTGACTCTATGTGTGACAAACTTGAACAGAGAGGCCATGAAAGAAGAGACATTATGGCTGCTAGAAAAAAACTGGACCACTACACACAAGATATGCTGCTAACCTCCAGCCAAAAGGAACCCACAACAACAGACAAACAACTTAATTTTGTTACCACATATACTCCGATGCACTCCATTATACAGCAATCTATACATAATAGGGGACTGACAAAAGTCTTGCTAACTGGAAACAAAAACCAGTAAGGCTGGTATATCACAGAGCAAGGAACATCAGGGACCTGCTAGTTAAAACAGACCCCAAGCAATGCTACCAACAGGAGATGTGGCTAAAATCTAAAAGGTTGGGTTATTTTAGTTTCTACTTTTATTAGATTGAACCTTCAAGGTAAGTCTGTGATTTGGTTCAGTGAGTGTAAGGGTTACAAAACACTGTCTAGTCTGTACTACAAAATTGCCCTCTTAATGCCACCCACACTCATTTAGGATTATTATATGGAAAATCCTAAGGACAACCCAGACTAATAGAATTAAACCCCCAACACACAATTTGGCAAATAAATAAATAAATAAATATATATAAAAACACAATACTATTATTAATAGTTTATTCCTTAAAATATAGACAAAGGCAAATCATAATAACGTAATATTTATTTTGAACAAAAATAGTTATAGTGCATTCATACAAACACAATTACACAAGGCAAACCGTTAAAAATAAATAGGAGAAAATAACAGAACATATAACATTACAAGCATAGTCTTTGTCCCAAGGGCAATGGAGATTGGAAGGAAAGATGGTAACTTACACCGTAGCAGCTTCCCATGTAAATGACAATATGATTTAGCCAGATTCAACATTAAATATTTTTTTTTTGGCTAAGGTAATTTTTCTGGTCAGTTTCCTTTTAGAGAGGGGACAAGGAATGTAGCCAACCTCTTTTTATGTCAGGCCATAAAGCAGCTCTCAAGCCTGGTTGAAAGGCTGTGACAGACTGAAAGCGATGCAGCGCGCAGCGCGCAGCGTGATGATGTGGCTGTGCGCTCTCAGTGTGTCCTGCCTTTTCATCTCTGTGTGCTCAGCCGCATCAAGTCGCGTAGCTGAGCGCTCAGAGTTGAAATATTTGAACTTCAGAAGCAATGCGATGCGGCGTGAAGCAGCTGCTTCGCCTCGCTCCGCATTGCTTGCAGTGTGTCACAGCCTTTATATGATACTGTATACTGCTGATTACTCACGTCGTAGAACCATAGAGATTATTTTATACCAAACATGACATGTCTGCCATGCCTGGTTACCCAGTAACATAAAAATGAAAGAAAATAAATTGCCTCTGACTGATACATATTACTGAAGCTTGATTTTTATATTGACCAGACGTTACTAAAAGACTGTCTTACCATAAATTTCAGTGGGTTGCAATGTTTCTCTGATACTGGACATATATTCAAAGCAGCAGCACCACCTACTTTGAAGGTGTAATGTAAATGATCTCTTTAAACAGTACTGTATGACAATACAATTTACATGTGTCAACAGAAACTCATCTCTGTTCTTGCAATACAATAGTGAATTAATCATATAAATAATACACCTATAGGAGCTGGGGGATTGTGGGTATATGTTATATGTATATACTGTCATGAGATGCAGGACATATGCAGGACACAGCAATGATGGTACAACTCTATTTTATTACAGAGCACAGCAATACACATCCAGACAGGTTGATTGTACTAAAACTAACTGCGACACAGACACCGGACCTAAGCCCCGCCCACATGCTAGTGACATCACATCCTGCTATCATCACATCTTCCCCTTTTTCAAAGACAAAGCATACATTCGCATATATTAAATAACAAGGTACACCAACAGGGTATACAACAACATTTTGTTTTAGAACATTATAAAAACAGATAGATTAGAAAACATGAACAAATAAATTACATCCTGACTTGGACATCGGGGTAGACTACCCTAGTCCACAGTGACCATGGGATTATTCTGCCCATACTTCCGGTCACTGTTCTAGCTAAAGTCAGTCCCTGTATTGGGCCGGAAGCCTCACCACTCTTCCGCTTGATGTAACTTTGCATGAACTGTCCTCTGATACAGAAGATGGTGAACAAGAGTCTGCTGGAGGCAAAGATATATCCCCGCTATGATCTTGCTGAGGGGAAGGCACCTCTCTTAGAACAGGGGATCCCACCGGCGGTGGTACTGAGGTATCCAGTTCCAGACTCTCAGGTACAGGCTGAAGATGTCTTCGGTTATGGCGTGTAACCGTCCCTCCCTCTGTAAGGACTGTGTAAGACCTTGGTTCTGGAGAGCGGCCCACTACCGTAGCAGGCGTCTTCCATTTCTTCTCATCATCCAGTTTAATTCTGACACTTTGGCCCGCTTTCAGTTCCTGTAAAGGCCTGACAGAATGTCTCCTGTCGTAGAAGAAACGATAACCCTTTTTGGCCTCTTCATCCCTCCTAAGGACTTCGTCCCGAGGAACAGGGCCAGGCGGCTTGAAGACACCCACTGAGGGTAAAGTGGTGCGAATCTGGCGTCCTAGCATCAGCTGTGCTGGGCTAAACCCGGTGGCTTGAATGGGCGTCGCCCTGTATGACAAGAGGGCTAGGTACGGTTCAGATTGCTTTAGAATGAATTTTGTTGTTTGAACTACCCTTTCAGCCATTCCGTTGGCCTGCGGATAATGTGGACTTGACGTGGAATGTACAAAATCATATTCCCTGCTGAAAGCACTGAACTCTGTAGAAGCGAACTGCATGCCATTATCGCTCACCAGCTCCATTGGAATGCCCCAGCGGGCGAACAAGCTCTTCAGGCGAATGATAACGGCCTGACTTGTGATATCATTCAGGGGTGCTATTTCCAAATATCTGGAATAGTAGTCGATAACAACAAGAAACTTTTTCCCGTGCAGTTCGCACAAATCAGCAGCTATTTTCTGCCACGGCCCCGCAGGCAGCGGAGTAGACATTAAGGGCTCCCTTCTCTGAGTAGGCCGGCGTTCCCGGCAAAAGGCACATTTAGACACGTGATTTGCAATGTCGGAGCTGATCCCAGGCCACCACACAGCTGTAGCTGCTCTTTCTCTGCACTTTGTAATGCCTAAGTGGCCATCGTGAATCCTGTTTAACATCTCCTTCCTCATGCTGACAGGAATTACAATACGGTCTTGGAACAGCACCAACCCCTCCAGCTCCGTGAGCTGCGACCTCTCTGGCTGGTAAGCATTTAAAGACATCCAGGCTGCCCGGCTCTCGGGCCAGCCATCTCTTATGTACCTTATAACTTCTTGCAGATCTGTGTCCAAATATGTCTCTTTCTTTATCTCTTCCAGTTTCCTTGAAGAAATGGACTTAGAGGCCAGAACTGAATCAACATACACTTTTACATCCGACTCTGTGGAGGATTCTTCAGCAGCAGCCAGCAGGAGCCTGGACAGTGTATCTGCCACAACCAGCTGCTTCCCCGGCACATGCACTGCCTGAACATTGAACCTGAGTAGTCTCATTAAAAGTCTCTGGCATCTCAAGGGTGTTTTGTCGATGTCATAAGAATTGATAAGAGGGACTAGCGGTTTGTGGTCAGTTTCCAGACTAAATTTCTCCAAACCCACTAGATAACGCTGAAAGCGCTCACAGGCCCAAACTGCAGCCAGGCACTCTTTCTCAATTTGAGCGTATTTTGACTCCGCAGCCGTCAGTGTGCGGGAACAGTAGGCGATGGGCTGTAGTTTGTTGTCATTCAGCTGCAGGAGTGCAGCCCCCAACCCATAACTGCTTGCATCAGCACTAACCACAGTCTTTTTTGAAGGGTCGTAGAACCCCAGCACTGGGGCAGACCCCAGCAGGGACTTAGCATGCAGGAACGCTTTTTCTTGTGAGGGTCCCCAGACCCAGGCAACATCTTTCTTAAGCAACTCTGTGATAGGGTGCAAAACTGTAGATAAATCTGGAAGAAACTTGCCCACGTAATTTACAAGGCCCAATATCTGTCTCAGCTCATGTACATCAGAAGGGCTTTTCATCTGTTCGATAGCCCGAATTTTCTCGGGGTCCGGCTTGATGCCATCCCCGTTGATGATATGCCCAAAGTAGCATAATTCAGTTTTCCTAAAATGACATTTTTCTTTATTCAGCTTCAGCCCAGACTCTTTGATAGCCTGCAGCACACAACTCAAACGCTGATCATGCTCCTCCACTGTAGACCCATACACTAGAATGTCGTCCATGACGACTGCTGTGCCCACGTGGCCACTCAGGAGAGAACTCATTTCCCTCTGAAAGATCTCAGGAGCGGAGGATATCCCAAAGGGAAGTCTGCAGAAACAGAACCGACCTACCGGAGTGATAAAGGTAGTCAGTTTGCGGCACTTTGGATCCAGGGGGATCTGCCAAAAGCCGCTAGAAGCGTCTAATGTGGAAAAGAACTTCGCCCCAGCCAACTTCGGGGCTATATCTTCCAGTGTCGGCAGCACAAATCTCTCCCTCTTCACTGCCTCATTCAACCTTTTCAGGTCCACACAGATGCGCACCTTTCCGTTTTTCTTTGCAACTGGAACAATGGGGGCACACCAATCAGTTGCTTCAACAACCTCTTCAATAACCCCCATAGACTTCATGTGCATGAGCTCTTTCTCCACTTGAGGCATGAGCGGGAACGGAATTCTACGAGGAGTAGAAATACTGTACGGGACTGCGTCACTTTTAAGTGCTATACGGACAGGTTTGCAGCTCAGTAGGCCCAACTCGCCAAACATATCTTCAGAGATCTCATTCACTCTGGCCACGAGGCCCAAGTCACAGGCTGCTTTTCTGCTCAATAAACTGTTAACACACTGACCTCGGATCACATGCACCCACATGGTGAACTTCCTTTGTTTGTACTCACAGCTGGCAAGAAATTTCCCCACACAATCAATGCGGCCACCAGGACTATGAACATTTGTAGTAACCTTCGCCAGCTGGGGCTGTCGAGGCAGTTTCATAAATTCAGCAAAAGACATTACAGTGATATCAGCTCCTGTGTCAATCTTAAAATCAACATTGGCTCCCATTACAGTAAAGGTAACTTTCCAATCTTCCTCTGAGCTTGTCCGTTCCACAACAGACCCCACAAAAGACACTTCCTGACCCTCCTGGTCACTGTCCACCTGCATCTCCTTAATGTATTCAGTTTTACACACCACTTCAAAATGGCCTATTCTGTTACATTTTCTGCATCTTTTATCTCTGCATATAGCACTCTGATCATGAGCCCGGCAGCACCGTGTGCATCGGCCATGTTGCGCCCATCCACTTCTAGGCCTTTCCAGTACTTTAGATCTACCGCTCACACTGTGCCTTTCACTAGTAATTTTCCTAGACTGTTGCACTTCATCCACAATACTCTCAGACCTCAGATCAGCACTTTGCTTTTTCACCAGTTCACTCTGGCGGGCCATCCTAATAGCCCCGTCTAACGTTAAATCAGGCTCTAACTGCAGCTTCAGGGAGACTTCAGCATCTGCAATTCCAATAACTATTCTGTCTCTGATTTGCTCTTCTTTAGCAACACCAAACTCACAGAATTCAGCTAATTCATACAGGCTGCGCACAAATGACTCCACAGATTCTCCCACACGCTGATTACGTTTGTGAAAACAAGCTCTCTCATGAATCACATTTCTTTTGGGCACAAAGTGGGCACTGAGTTTATCCATAACTATATCAAAGTTAACTTCGTCCCCTTCTTGGAAAGTAAAAGCATTGAACACTGGCTTTACATCTTTCCCCATAGAATATAAAAGAGAATTAACTTGTACTTCACCACTCTCCTTGTTCAGTTTGGATGCAATCCTGAAGCGCTGAAACCGCTGACGCCATGTGGGCCAAGCTGCAGGCTGAGAAAAGTCAAAAGGCTCAGGTGGGGTAAACTTTGACATCGTCATCATCAGAAACAGAAGCGTAGTCCAGAACTTCTGACACCATGTCATGAGATGCAGGACATATGCAGGACACAGCAATGATGGTACAACTCTATTTTATTACAGAGCATAGCAATACACATCCAGACAGGTTGATTGTACTAAAACTAACTGCGACACAGACACCGGACCTAAGCCCCGCCCACATGCTAGTGACATCACATCCTGCTATCATCACATATACATTGTTTAATGTATATGTATGTTATAGTATAATGTTAGAATATGTACTCTATGTGTCCTTAGGCGTGTATTTTTAATTATTTTAAGATTGCAATTTCGCGTTCTTAAAATTTATATGTACATTATATTGAGAACGCACATTTGAGATCACAATTTTCATATTTATATTAATATATATCTATTGATGGCTTCCAGTTTTTGTCCAACACAGGAAGTGACGTGTATCCCTCTGCTCCCGCGGGTTACAGCACAGAACGCTGAGAGTATTGCGCAGTCCGTGTGAGAGTTGGCTGTGGCTTTACACAGCAGCCGGCAAAGGGGTTTTGCACAGTGGCCGTATAGCAAGGCTACGGCCTGGTCCATCCTGATAATGGGAATCGTCAGCCCCACGTTGGAGCAGTCCTGTAGGTCCAGTGGCAAGGACAGGGCAAGGCATCTGGGACATCAAAGAAGGAGCATTGCACCTCAACATAGCTTAAGCCGGGAGCCATACTTCAAAGGCAAGGTGTCTGGTTGCCTCAGACACAGATCATCTATCAATATACTCCCATTAAAATGAAAAGAAAATTCTGGAGGTATTAAGTCTCACTGATGCTACAAGACCACCATGGGACATATGGAGAAAGTCTGAGCTTCCAAGTAAGGTCCTAGCAAAGGATAAGAGCAAAGTGGGAAGCGCGAATAGCTGCTAACATAATGCTTGTTATTGCTCCGTTTTAGTTTGCCTAAAAGAGTTAGGATTTACCCCTGTCAGCCTGGAGTGGCTGGGTTAAAGGCAGCTTGGTAGAGCTCAGTGAAGAGTCCAGACAGTTTGTTATATCATTTGTGGCTACTGGTGGGTCTATTTTCTTGGACAGGAGGTTCCGGGACTCACAAGAGTCCAATAAAGTGGGAGGAGGAATAAAAGAAAAATTAGTCTTATATTGCTGCTTTGACCTGCTTTATTTTTTCTGCATGAGCTGTGGGTGATTGATAAAAGCACAGTAGCTGGGACGAAATATATCGGAAATGTTAAATCATAATTTCTAATGGTTCTCTGAATCGCCCTTTAAGTCAGATCAATTAAGGAAGTTTGTTGTAAAATCTGACAGTCTTATTGGAATATAAGAAAAGAAGATATTCAGCCCTCAAAAAGTACACAAGTTTTCTCATTGAAGATTGAGGATTATACCATGGTGTGATGATTTGCAGTGTTTTTTTTGGGTCAATAACTAAACTGTGACCCCAAGAACATACAGCTGAAGTTTAAATGGTTGAAAATAAGCCTGAAGATCATGGAGTACATTTTGGTGCAATGACTTGCAATGTTTTGTTTGGTTAATATTCAAACTGTGGCCTTAAAATTTATAGCTGGTTTGAAATATAAAGGACTGAAAACAGGCCTGTCTAACTGGGCCAGTAAAATACTTTTTTTTGAGGAGTAATGTCTTCCTGTGTTAATATTTAATTTGTGCCTTTAAGAATTTCTATTTGGCCGAAATATAAATAGCTGAAAAAGGCTTGTTTGGGTCATTAACAAAATATCTATGGTGTATGTTTTTTTTTTTGTGTTTGTTTTCCTGTGTTAATTTTGAGTATAATTTATTTCTTCTGTATGACATTTTTTATGGTGCGCTGAAAGAGCTTCTCCCATAATTTATTACTTTGGTATAAATATACACATTTAATGATTTATTTTATCCTATAGGCCCTTGTGGGCCACTATATGCATTATTATTTTTGGATTGGTTGGGAAGCTTCCACTCCTCATATCACAGTACACATTGTGTGTTTCACTTTCACTTATTCTACATATGGAGAAATTTGTTATGTCAGTTAAAACAAAATCATCTACAATGTCGTCTAGGGGCAAACAAAGGAGAAATAAATCTAATATTTCAATACCCCAAGATTATACTATAGAAGAAACTAATGTATCTACTATAACTAGCAATATTGATGTACAGGATCTTGCAAATGCGATTTTTGAGCTGATGAGACCCCAATTTGATCAGCTACGGGCAGATTTAGCTGGTTTATCTAATGAAGTGCATACATTTACTAATAGATTAGAAGAAGCATACACTTGTGATAAAAAGATTGCAAGAGAGATCAGACAGATGGAAGATTAGGATTATAGGTCTCCCAGAGGTATCTGAAATTGAGGACTTAAATGTATTCATTTCATAAAAATTGCCAGTATTATTAGATATACCCAATAGGGGAGATAAAATTGTGGTTGAAAGAGCCCACAGAGTAGGCCCAATTAGAGCAATTGATAAAAAAAAATATACAGAATACAAAACCCAATATCTACAATAAAAGACCAGTTGTAGCTAGACTACTAATAGAATAGCTCTAAACAAAGCACTTGATCCAGATTTTCTGCCGGCTGAATATTACAAGATTCTAGCACAAAATTTTGTCTTTCCTTTGAGGACTCTGTTTAATGACTATTTTATACAGTGTCATAAAATGTCTAATAACTTTACATGTTCTATGATTTCCTTGTTATTAAAGAAGGGGAAGGACACCAGACTCCTACAGACCAATATCATTATTGAATACATTATAGATTACAAACTATTAGCTGGCATTCTTGCTTCTAGGTTGAAAGCAGTCTTGAACAACTTGATCCATCCTGATTAAACAGGATTTATGACAGGCAGAACATAATTTAAGAACTTAAGGAAAGTATTTGTGACATTAGACTACTATTGGACATTACTGAAAGGAAATCTGTAGTGGGGAAACAGGAAGGCGCCAATAGGGTGATAACGTATAGACCCAGACAGGTGAGTATAAGGAGAGAAAAGGTACTCACAAGCAGGGCGGCACTTGAACATGCCTAACCAAGCGGGCCGGGACCACAGCGTCACCCGGGAGACTCACAACGGCAACAACACCAATCCTCGAGCCGGACCAAGTTCCGTGTGGCCAATCAGGAACGCTGGATGATGACACACCTCCCTCTTCGTATGCCGATACTGAACACAGGCATAGAGGGTAGGAGACAGGAACAAACTGTGTAAGGCTCTCCCGAATACCGAGAGCTTGATTCACACAAGCCAACAAGCTTAGCGTGAAATTTCCTTTCCTCTATCTATATGAGGTGACCTTTTGTCAGACGCAGCTTATTGTACTCCTGTATTCAGAAGCTCATCTCTGCAGAAGAAAGGTGACTTTGCAGACAGGATGTCTGCTATAAAGACATGAGACTTATGTATAAGCTAGCTCCTTATACATAAGTCTCATGTCTTTATAGCAGACACCCTGTCTGCAAAGTCACCTTTCTTCTGCAGAGATGAGCTTCTGAATACAGGAGTACAATAAGCTGCGTCTGACAAAAGGTCACCTCATATAGATAGAGGAAAGGAAATTTCACGCTAAGCTTGTTGGCTTGTGTGAATCAAGCTCTCGGTATTCGGGAGAGCCTTACACAGTTTGTTCCTGTCTCCTACCCTCTATGCCTGTGTTCAGTATCGGCATACGAAGAGGGAGGTGTGTCATCATCCAGCGTTCCTGATTGGCCACACGGAACTTGGTCCGGCTCGAGGATTGGTGTTGTTGCCGTTGTGAGTCTCCCGGGCGACGCTGTGGTCCCGGCCCGCTTGGTTAGGCACGTTCAAGTGCCGCCCTGCTTGTGAGTACCTTTTCTCTCCTTATACTCACCTGTCTGGGTCTATACGTTATCACCCTATTGGCGCCTTCCTGTTTCCCCACTACAGATTTCCTAACCGTCTACGCACGCTACAGAAGAGCAGCCTTATATCGGATTGTTTGCTACATTCGTCACCATAGGCGCACCTCCATCAAGGACTTATTTTGTTTTTGATATTGATTACTGAAAGGAAAAGCAGATTATGAGAAGGATAGAGTAATTATTTCCATCGATGCTGAAAAAGCATTTGACTTAATACATAGAGATCATCTGTTTTAGGTGTTAAAGCAGATTGGGTTTTCGGGTCCTTTTCTTTCTTGTGTACAGTTAATATACAACAATCCGCTATCGGCATTAATAGTTAATGTTTCAATTTCCCCTTTTTCCCCTTATTTAAAGGAACAAGACAGGGTTGTTCCCTGTCCCCACTCATTTTATTTATGTATAGAACCCTTAGCAAATATGCTTAGAGCTAAAGTAACAGGGATTAAAGTGGGCACAAAATAAATAAAAATTGCATTATATACAGACGATTTATTAATATTCACTAGTAATTTCAAAGAAAGTATTCCAAAATTACTAAGTATACTGGATTACGTTAGTAGCTTTTCAGGCTATCAAATTAATTTATCCAAGTCAGATTTTATATGGGTTAATAAAAAGTGTAATAACTTATACAGGATACCATTTAATGAAGCTAAAAGTCATATCAGATATGTAGGTATCAATATTAGCCGCTGCCCAAGGAAATTGTATGATCTAAATTGCAGTGAGATAATCTTGAAAATACAGAAGGTTCTTAAAAACTGGAGTCGTTGCCATTGACATTATACGGTAAAATTAACATTATCAAAATGATCTTGTTCCCAAAAATGTTATACAGTATGCAATGTCTGCCATTGGTAGTTAAAACAAAACATATACATAAAATTAATGCAGCCTTTAGAGACTTCTTAGGGGGAAAAACAAGGCTAAAACTTTAAATTTTTAAAATTATTACAACAAAGTAAATTTGCAGGCTTTGGTCTTCCCTGCATTTACAAATATAATTGGGTTTGTTTAGCTAAATTATTACCAGGTTGGTTTTTAGGAAAAGGGTACTACTGAGAAATGGAGTCTGCTATGATAGAACTTTTTTCTTTAGTAGCAATAACTCACTCAGAAGACAAAAAAAATGCATAAGAAATTACTAACTATGATTACATTTAGGAATCCAATTATTGCATGGCAAAAAATATGCAGATATCTTGATATTAATCCTCATGTTTTTTTGTTATCTTTCTATTGTCAGTTGTCCAGATTTATGTGAAGCTTTCTCTTATAAGATTTTTGTAGAATGGAAAAAGAAAGGTCTGTAATATATGACACAATTGCTAGATGGAGGGCAAAGTACTTTTAAAACTTTTGAGAATCTTAAACAAGAATATGATATTGACAATAAAGATTTTTTTTGAGTATCTGCAAATAAGGCATTTTTGGTGCTCCTTAAAATACAAACAGTTTAGCAATAATTGGAAGCTATTAACAAAGGTTATTACTTTGTTTAAGGCTGGTTATCATGCTATATCTTACTGGTATGGAGGGGGAAGAAAATCTGGGCACACTTTCCCAGAAATGGGTGCAGGATATTGAAATTGTTAACACTCTTATCCAGAAAAGCATTGAAAGAACCTGGAAGGCCACCTTAGCAATTAGATGATCTCTGCAACTTATACGGTATTGTATACAATTCTAATGAAATCATAAATAACAAAAGTGACATACATGGTTCCCAATACACCTACAAAGTAATATGTCTCTCTCGAATGGGGTGGGTTGCCTTGTGAGGCTATGTTTGTATCTATGTGTCGCAAGATAATGGTTTAATTGTGTGTGTGAGAACCAGCTCATGTTTATGTCATGTATGGTTTCCACTATCTCACAGTGTGCCTTAAGTTTGCCCCCTGTAATTAATGTTGCAAGTGTCCAGTTTTTAAAGGGTGTTTTTTGATCTGTCTCTTTCTCTATATGGTTTCATGGTACTATAGCGTTTTGGTAAACAGGCGTCAGCGGGAATGTTTTGATGAGATGTTCGTTGTGGTGTGTATAATCTTGTCCCAAGTTGTGTAAAAGTCTATGAGCAACGGGTATGTTGTGGTTACTATTGGTCTTTCTTTCTCTGGGACCCAGGCTTTCAGACCTGCGTTCCTTAAATTCAAGATGTCAAAGTCCAATTGTACCCACTTTTTGTTAGGGTCAGTGAAGCACCAGTCAATGAGCCTGTGTAGAGTAATCGCTTGTTTGTAAATATGAACGTTGGGTACTACAAGGGCTCCTTTGTAGATAGAGTGTTTTCCTGGCTACTCTAGGTCTAACGCTCCCCCATATGTACTATTCCATTTTTTTTTGCAGCTTGAGTAAATAGTTTGATGGTAGTGGGATGGGTGTAGTTTGAAGCAAGTACAGCAATCTGGGGAGTGCATTCATTTTTACTACGTTGGTCCGTCCCACTCAAGAATTCGATTTGTTTTTCCAGCTGGACAGCTCGGTAACTAGGGTATGTTCTAGGGATTTATAATTTGCTTGAAATATAAGTTGAGGGTCCGATGAAAGAAATATTCCTAGGCATTTCATTTTAGTTGGTTGTAGTCTCAGGGGACAGCCCTGCAGTGCCATGTCTAAGGCTTCTGCGTTGTATGTAGTGTTAATTAATTCCGATTTTGTTACATTAAGGTGGAAATTAGAGAGTTGTCCGTATTCTCTGCAAACGGTCAGGGAGGGGTCAATATTTTTTTTTTTTAAATTGAAGTATGGGCAAGTGTGAGGGCAGGTACTGCCCAATATAAGGATGGAGTGTGTACATGTGCATTATGTCTCTGATGAAGTGCCACTAGAGGGCGGGAAACGCGTCAGACACCTTGTTTCTGTGTTTGTGAATTTTATTTCTTATGCAATAAATTTGCTAAGTTTGGCATTTACACTGTGTGCAGCTCTTCTATTGCGGATATGACTTTGGGCGGATGGTTCCTGTACCCCAGAGCCTTGCACCTTGCCAGGATTGAGAGCTGAACTGCTGGAGGACTCCGTGGCCGCTATTGCGGATGACGTCATTTCTATGGGACGATTTTTCAGTGGTGTGTATCGGTAGCTGTCGCAGCTACAACTCTTTTACTTACAGGGGTCAAAATTGGTCAGGGTTAGCAGGATATCATCCGCGTATCCGTGAAATTTGTATGTCATCCCGGATTCTCTGTGCAAGAGCCTCTATAGGTATGGCAAAGAGAATTGGCGAGAGGGGGCAACCTTGCCTTGTGCCATTTCTGATAGAGAATCTATCAGACAGGAGGCCATTCAGATTAACTCGTGCAGTGGGGTTTCTCCAAATGTTCATTTCATTTTGATTAGAACCGCTCTTAAGAATAGCCAATCTACTCAGTCGAAGGCTTTTCAGCATTCGTCGAAACAAAAACTAGGGCTACATGGTGTTATTTGGCATGTGTTAATAACTGCAGCACACTCAGCGTGTTGTCTTGTGCTTTCCTTCCGGTACGAAACTCAATTGGTCTGGGTGTATCAATTTCGGCAAGAACTTGTTAATTCTGGTTGCTAAAATTTTGGCATATATTTTGATGTCCGAATTCAAAAGTGAAATGGGGCAGAAATTTTCCGGTTTGTCTGGGTTTTTTCCCTGCTTGGGAAGTACAGTGATATTTGCCTCTAACATTTGGTCTGTGAAACCTCTCCCTTGTAGCAACAAATTGAATAGGGATGCTAATGGTACTAACAAATGGTGCATGTAAGTCTTATAGTATTTTATTCCTAGCACTTCTGGCCCTGGACTTTTGCCGTTTGGCATGCTTTTAATGGCCGTTTTAATTTCGTTGTTCGTATTTGGCATGTCTAAGGATGCAGTGTCAAAAATAAACCAGGGTGAGGGGAGCTAAATGTATGATTGTTACCACAATAGTGTATAGAACAAGGAAAATAATGTAAATATACTAATAATGAATCTGGAAGTAAAATTTATATTTATTTTAAAACAATTTTAAGCATTGGTATAGAGCTCTAATTAAAATAATATCGTTTGATGGGTGTAAAATCTACAATATGCAATGTACAATAAAAATAATATTAAAAACAATTTCTCTGATTACAGAATTTTAAATAAAGACGTTCAATTTGACCAATGTATTTTTAGAAACAGTCTCGTATTTTCAATATAGTTTCTTGTGCTCAAAGACCTTGTATAATGCTCCTTTTGTCTGGAGAGGATTTGAGTATATGTAGCTTAGGGCACACTCTGTGTTTTTATAGAGTTAAGCTAGACATATATGTACTCACGTTTTGTCCAGAATTATCGAGTTAGCTGATAGATGCCGGGAAACAAGGCATTAAATAGGTTGAGAATGCTCTCCCCTTAGATGATGTAAAAAGGGAGAGGATATAATGAATATCTTTTTTGCGGTATTATAAAAAGAGATTTTTTTAAGAACGGTTTCAGTTTGGAGTATGAAGTGGATAAACTGTAAATATCTCTTTTAATACCCAGTTGTATGTTGACACAGATGTGTTTTTCTTTGAAGTTGGAGTGATCTCGCTACTTGTGTATATCAAGAAGCTTCCGATAGATACAATGTCTCTTTATAGTGGATACAATGTCTCTTTAGATAGATTGAAACTCCTTGAGGTTTGCTGGAGTTTCAGTTTAGATGAGCCGGTGTCCAAATGTCCGTTGGTCTCTGAGACTGTATACCCTGAAAGGTGATTGGAGTTTTTTATACACTCTCATAGGGTTTGCAGGAGTCTCTAAGAGACTTGTATTTCAGATGTCGAGTCTTGGACGGATATGAATTGATCCGTAATAAAGCTTGCTGCTGTGGATATCCTGAAGATTTGGAGACTTTTTTCTCTGAAGGTCTGTAGGAGTCTCTGGTTACCTGGAGTTCAAGGTTACGTCTGAAGCGCTAAATGGATCTGAGCGCTGACAGTTTTTCTTTGGCGTCTTGCCAACTGTAAACTTCTGTAAAGTGTAGCTTGTAAAAGTACCCAAAATGTGGGCAGTTGTGAAATTAGGAGTACACACTCAGGAGGGCAAATCTACGCGTTTCGGCCTGGGCCTTTATCAAGGGGGATGCAGTGTCCTCCGGGGATAATGTATGTAGGCGCACCTCATCTAAATATCTATGTCAGTTTGTGTCCTGTAATTTATGATATTGTAGAGTTTCTCATAGTAGTGTCGGAATGTCTCCGCTATTTTCTTGCTGTCTTTTTTGCATTTGGCCTACCGCGTCCGTTATTTTGTGAATATACATATTTAATTTTCGTTTTAGTGCTTTGGTTAATGACGGCCCTATCTTATCATTCACGTCAAAATATTTTTGTTGCAGTATTGAGGCCTTTCGTTGGTAAATTTTAGTGAGATGGCTATTCAGGTCACTCTTAATTTTGGTCAGTGATTCTAATATAACTGTGGAGGTGGGGGCCTTTTTGTGTTCAGATTCCCAGTATCTAATTTGGGATAGTGAGGAGTTAATAAATTGCTGACTGTATTTAGTTTCCCTAGCTTTATACTTAATGAACTCACCCCGCATCACATATTTGTGGGCTTCCCATACTGTGGAGGGGGATATGGTGTGCGAGGTATTCTCCTCAAAGTAATGCCCTAAAGTCGAGTCTACTAATTTGATTAGGGGGGTATCTAACACATATTCATCTAATCTCCATAAAAAGGGGCATATGGGCATGTCTGGCCAAGTTATCGTGCACTGTACTGGTGCAAGGTCTGACCATGTGATTGGGAGTATGCTGGAGCTCTTTACCAAAGATAGCCCCAACTGATCCACAATGGGATAGTCTATCCTAGTTTATGTGTGATGTGGGTGTGAATAAAATGTGTAATCTTGCACACCAGGATTCAATGACCTCCATACATCATGTAGTTTTAGCAGCTGCAGTTGAGCATTTGTGGCTTTAATTACTTTTTGTGGAGTACATGTCTTGCCCGTTGAGGTGTCCCGTGTAGGATCTAATGGTAAATTACAGTCTCCTGCCACGTATAGAATACCTTTTGTGTGTTCGAGTAGTAGTTGCGCCACTTGTTTGAAGACTATATTCTGCTCCTGATTAGGAAGATATATGTTTGCTAGTGTTACATATGAATACAAATACAGAAAGTGCAGAATTATTAGGCAAGTTGTATTTTTGAGGATTAATTTTATTATTGAACAACAACCATGTTCTCAATGAACCCAAAAAACTCATTAATATCAAAGCTGAATAGTTTTGGAAGTAGTTTTTAGTTTGTTTTTAGTTATAGCTATTTTAG
Organism: Bombina bombina; assembly: GCF_027579735.1. Lineage (NCBI taxonomy): Eukaryota > Metazoa > Chordata > Amphibia > Anura > Bombinatoridae > Bombina > Bombina bombina. Next base: position 152,806,874 of record NC_069504.1, read on the forward strand.
GGGGATATCTGTGTGTGCAGGTGACTATTACTGTGCATAATTATTAGGCAACTTAACAAAAAACAAATATATACCCATTTCAATTATTGATTTTTACCAGTGAAACCAATATAACATCTCAACATTCACAAATATACATTTCTGACATTCAAAAACAAAACAAAAACAAATCAGTAACCAATATAGCCACCTTTCTTTGCAAGGACACTCAAAAGCCTGCCATCCATGGATTCTGTCAGTGTTTTGATCTGTTCACCATCAACATTGCGTGCAGCAGCAACCACAGCCTCCCAGACACTGTTCAGAGAGGTGTACTGTTTTCCCTCCTTGTAAATCTCACATTTGATGATGGACCACAGGTTCTCAATGGGGTTCAGATCAGGTGAACAAGGAGGCCACTTCATTAGATTTTCTTCTTTTATACCCTTTCTTGCCAGCCACGCTGTGGAGTACTTGGACGCGTGTGATGGAGCATTGTCCTGCATGAAAATCATGTTTTTCTTGAAGGATGCAGACGTCTTCCTGTACCACTGCTTGAAGAAGGTGTCTTCCAGAAACTGGCAGTAGGACTGGGAGTTGAGCTTGACTCCATCCTCAACCCGAAAAGGCCCCACAAGCTCATCTTTGATGATACCAGCCCAAACCAATACTCCACCTCCACCTTGCTGGCGTCTGAGTCGGACTGGAGCTCTCTGCCCTTTACACGGGCCCATCCATCTGGCCCATCAAGACTCACTCTCATTTCATCAGTCCATAAAACCTTAGAAAAATCAGTCTTGAGATATTTCTTGGCCCAGTCTTGACGTTTCAGCTTGTGTGTCTTGTTCAGTGGTGGTCGTCTTTCAGCCTTTCTTACCTTGGCCATGTCTCCGAGTATTGCACACCTTGTGCTTTTGGGCACTCCAGTGATGTTGCAGCTCTGAAATATGGCCAAACTGGTGGCAAGTGGCATCTTGGCAGCTGCACGCTTGACTTTTCTCAGTTCATGGGCAGTTATTTTGCGCCTTGGTTTTTCCACACGCTTCTTGCGACCCTGTTGACTATTTTGAATGAAACGCTTGATTGTTCGATGATCACGCTTCAGAAGCTTTGCAATTTTAAGAGTGCTGCATCCCTCTGCAAGATATCTCACTATTTTTGACTTTTCTGAGCCTGTCAAGTCCTTCTTTTGACCCATTTTGCCAAAGGAAAGGAAGTTGCCTAATAATTATGCACACCTGATATAGGGTGTTGATGTCATTAGACCACACCCCTTCTCATTACAGAGATGCACATCACCTAATATGCTTAATTGGTAGTAGGCTTTCGAGCCTATACAGCTTGGAGTAAGACAACATGCATAAAGAGGATGATGTGGTCAAAATACTCATTTGCCTAATAATTCTGCACTCCCTGTAGTAATCCTATGACTATTAAGTAATCCTATGACTATTAAGTATGAGCCATTAAGGTCTTTCATTGTGAAGGTTGGTTTAAAGCGAATCAAGTGTTCGCTTTTCTTTGAGTTGCCTGAAGCTAGGTAGAAAGTTCTATACCTGTGGTTTCCACGTTCACTGTGGAAAGTTGTTTTGCAGAGTCCCGCTTTATCGCTTCATCTGTTGAGGCCTGTGCCCTGTTTTGAGACAGTTTATGTACAATATGGCTGTCCTTCAGGTGGTCCTGTGCATGAATGTTTATCCATAGAGCATCACAGAAGTGGGGTAGATCCTCCTTGATCTTGTAGATTGCTGTGGTGTCTCCTCTAGTCGCTATGATGCTGACTGGGATGCCCCATCTGTAAGGTATTTTCTGCTCCCGAAGGGCAGTTGTAATGTGGCTCAGGGTCCCTCCTCTTCTGAATTTTTGCGGGGCTCAGGTCCCTGAAGATTTGTATACGGTTTCCAGCGTGAGTAAGGTCTTGTTTCTGCCTTGAGTGTTTTAAGATTTCCTCTTTGTCTTTAAAATGGAGTAGCTTTAATATCACATCTCTTGGTGGGGCTTTAGGTGGTGGTTTAGCTCATAGCGCTCAATGTGCTCTTTCAATGATTACTTTTGGTCCGCTGTTGTCCCCCTTTATAGTGCGGAACAAGTCTTGAAGGCAGCCTTCTAATGCCCCTGGTTGTATGGTTTCTGGTATCCCACGCGCTCAAAGGTTGTTCCTCCTGCTTCTGTTGTCTAAATCTTCCACCTTTTCCAATAGGATGTATATGGTTTCCTCCTGATCATATACCAGACGAGACATTTTCTGTATGTCATTATGTTGTATTATGGTTTTCTTTTAGATTGGTGACTGTTGCGTCACCCTTGTCAAGTCTCTTTTTAGATCACCATACCAATTTTTAACTTCTGACACAAGCTCTTTGAGGTCATCTTTGGTGCATAGTGATTTTAGGTCCTCTTTTGTTATATTTGGTGAGTCAGACATCATGGACGACAGGTTATGTTGCCCTGCTGGCAGTGTATGGTTATTTGAAGTGGCAGGAGAGGGAGCTGGGTTAGCCTCCATTGGTTTTAAGAATTGTTGCATCATTCTTGGGTATACATTGCCGTCTGGTTTGTTGGATTTGCGCCCGGGCATATCTTGGTATCAGTGGGGATATCAGGATTTTGCCGCAGTTCTTGTGCTTTGCAACATGCTGTTGGGAGTCCCTGGGGCAAGCCTTGGGAGGGGTGAATGTCCAAAATATTTAATTCCTTGTGTTGTCCTGTCCTGTTCTCCTTCTGCCTGCCCCCTTAACTGGGTGTGTGGCAATCTGCTGGACGTGTCTGTATATTACTTTTCTGCAGTAGAATTGAAGAGGCTGTTCTGTTGAAGGGTTTGTCTTGTTTTTAGTTTTTAGTGTAACGTTTAAGTCACTTTTGCAGGTTGATAATGCCAGAGTCTCTGTTTTCAATCCCAAAATTAATAGCAGGTAGGGCCATGGGTCACGGCACACTGCTGCCCTGCTGATTATTCTTATCTCTGCGTGTGGCGTGGATTGAATTACTGCTTCACTTTATTATTGTGCCCCCTGTGCAACTCGTATTCCCTTTAGTCTGAGCCTTGCTATTGGTTCTTATGTGCAGCTAATAATCGTTTGCCCCCAGCCAGGCCTGCTCTTTGTGGCTCTCTGTCTGCCCTGGCTCTGGTGGCCGTTATGTTATGGCCTTATCACGTGGCGTATGTCCTCAATTGGGCCGCCTGCTAACTTAATAGGGCTGCTTACCGCCACGGGGTCCAGGGGTTGCGGCTTCTAGTTTACTTGGGGGTCTGTGGCTTATGCGGGTGTCTGCCCTTGTGATCGCTCCGAAACTAATCAAGGCCATACTGGATTTCGGCCTGCTTGTGGTCCTGCTGCGTGCCGCGTTTGAGTGTCTTTGTGGATGTGGCGGTTCCCTCCGATACTCCCCACCTGTGGTCGCCTGCTCTGGGGGTGATCTCCAAGACTCGGGTGTGTCTTTTAAAGCTGAGGTCGGCTGTGGCTGGTGGGCTTGAATGGCGTGGGCCTAGGAGCTGTTTCTTTACACGACCATATTGCTGAACGGTCAAGCTCTGCCCATCCTTGCTATATATTTTTATTCAAAACTGAGCAGCATTTTATCTCCTTGTCTGCCAGTGACACACTAATAAAGTATTTTAACTCTTTATCTGAAAGTAACACCCATCAACACCAGTGCACAGACTTTAATTTAGTGGCTAATCATACCACACAGAGAACAGTATTGTAAAAAAAAGCAAGAGAGCTAGATTTCCAAGCCAAAAAAACTCTGTTGCTGCTGAGCTCGAAGAAGAGTAATTTGCAAATAATTTAAAATCCTGTAAAGAAAAGATCATTTTGATTTAGATCTGGAGCAGGTGAGATACTGGGAAGATACAACAACTAGTTAAACTAATTGTAATAAAGAGTACAATTAAGTTTGAAAGAAAAATCAGTTCCACAAATATTGAGTGAAGGTTAACTCTGTTTCAGAGAATATCTAAATGTTAAAAATGTTCCATACCACTCATACATATAATCTTTAATAGAATCAACTAGGAACATACACGCATACTGTAGCTTAAGCTAAAAGTTAAAACACTTAAACTCAGTGGATTTACAAGGAGCAATCAATTATAAAGAGAATCATAAGTAATATTTAATAGTCCTCTGTCAAGTAAATATTATAGTAAACTAAGCTCTTACAATCTGAGGGCTGTATTAATGTTTAATCTATTATAAGTAAAGACTAGAGGCTGTATTATTGACCACTATGATTTCTGTTATATTATTATTAACCACAAGAGTAAGCAGATTAAAAAACAAACAGGAGAGACAGAGCTGCTCCTGTCGGACCCCGACGTGCGTTTCATGAACGCTTCCTCAGAGGGGGTGCAGGCAGCTGCTACACAAGTAATTTATTACGACTAATTGCCCACCTCCTACATGTGATTGGTTGATGTGATGAGTATTTTCAGCACTGGATTGGATGAACGAGATGTCAATCATTTTGCCAAACTCCTAAGTGTTGGGAGCTCATTACCGAACAATGGGTGTGTCTAGACGGGCTCGTCATAATGAGTATGGAACCAATCCTCAACTTACAAGTAATGGCATTCATGGGTGTGTTATATTAAATGATTACCATTGGCTGATCATGTAAACAATCTATGTTGCTCCGAAATTCATAACATAATTATAGCAACGATCTGTATCATTTTCTATATACAGCCTGACCACTAATTGTAGATACTTGTAAAAAGCTGGAATATTCTCTGTGCTCTAGTGCTTTTTTTATATATAAACGGACGGAAAGTTACCCACCAATGTTCCTAGATGTTCCGTGACATATAAGAGATAAATATACTTACATGGATGGATTAAAATATCATATGTTGAATCAGTGATCGTTACATATTAAAATTGAGCAATAAAGATTTTTGTTGAGGTATATTATCTCTATGCATAGGAACATTATTAAGGATAAATCCCAAGTGGATACCTGATAATGGGTGTGTCTGATCGAACACGTCATAATAAGTATGGGACCAATCCTCAACCTGTAAATATTATCATTAGTGGGTGTGTTGTATTGAACAAATACCATTGGATGATCATATTGAGCAATCTTATATACTTGCACAGAAATTCACGATCTCACTTTAGAGATATATAGCGACGATACCGTTTTTCATGCAGTTTTTTATATATAGTCTCTCCTGTTTGTTTTTTAATCTGCTTACTCTTCTGGTTAATAATAATATAACAGAAATCATAGTGGTCAATAATACAGCCTCTAGTCTTTATTTATAATAGATTAAACGTTAATACAGCCCTCGGATTGTAAGGGCTTAGTTTATCCACTGAGTTTAAATGTTTTTAACTTTTAGCTTAAGCTACAGTATGCGTGTATGTTCCTAGTTGATTTTATTAAAGATTATATGCATCCAGGGCGGTGTGGCGGTATGCTGGATTTGTAGCTCGACCATAATGGAAAACCAAAAAACTGATAGTTTTTCCAGAAAAGTAAACCTCAGAAAGTGATGTGTCAAGAAAATTGGATTAGGAAGGTAAGCATCCCTTAATGTAACCCTTTGGCTGCTAAGCCATTTCCCACCTGGGTGCTAAGCTGGTTTTGAACTTTTTTATTTTTACTTTTTTAAAGTATATTTATTCTTAACTTTTTTTTCCAGATCCCCCAAGACATATACCATTGGAAAAGTTATGTGATTACCTTTCCAACGATGGGTCTTGGGGGTCTGTAGCTGCTTAGATGCCTGAGATACATGCTTCTAAGCATCTCCCTATACTTGTCCATTGTCAACTTTAAATAAAGTTGCGCGGTGACGTCATCAAGCCTTTGCACCAAATGTGAAGCTGCGGTGATGCCAGACACTATACAGGCCAGATCGCTTGGGTGGGAGCCCCCAGATTGGCCTTAAGGTGGGTGAGTGCTAGCGACAGCTCTGAGCCGTAGTCAGCACCTGACTGGGACAATTTGCAATGGCTTGGAGCCGTCGTTAGCACTCAAAGGGTTAATATGAACAAACTAACCTTGCTTAAGGTAGAGTAGTTCTGTATGTTCCATTCTGAAAGATGGAATTTTTACAAACTGTTTTGTGTTCAAGATGCAAAATTGATTCGAAGGTGTCTTTCTTTTTTGGAACAATGAAGAGATTTGATTAAAAGCTCATTCCCTGTTCTTGCATTGTACTGGAATAATAATTCATATAGCTCAACAGAGGACAATTGAAGGGCCCTAAAACAAGTGTATTAGTACCCAAAGAAGCATTAAATTAGTATGCATTTAACAAATCTAAACATGAGTCACATAAATGAGCTGAAGAGAGTACATAATTTGTTTTATAATAAGCACAATTAAATAATTGTAGAAAAGTGTTCAGGAGACTCAATTTCTAGTGTAAGCAATAAGCACTAAACTATCCTTAAGAAAGCTTTTGAGGAAAGAAAACATTTATATTCCCTTTAAAAGGACACTGAACCCAATTTTTTTTATTTTGTGATTCAGATAGACCATGCAATTTTAAGCAACTTTCCAATTTACTCCTATTATCATTTTTGTTCTTCATTCTCTTGCTATCTTTATTTGAAAAAGAAGGCATCTAAGCTATTTTTTGGTTTAGGACACTGGACAGCAATTGTTTATTGGTCAGTTAAATTAATCCACCAATCAGCAAGAACAACCCAGGTTATGCACCAAAAATGGGCCGGCATCTAAACTTACATTCTTACTTTTCAAATAAAGATACCAAGAGAATGAAGAAAAATTGATAATAGGAGTAAATTAGAAAGTTGCTTAAAATTGCATGCTCTATCTGAATCACAAAAGAAAAAAATTGGGTTCAGTGTCTCTTTAAGTAGCTTACAGATAAAGTTAATGCAGGAACCTAGTTCAGACTAGTTTAACCCCTTTGTGACCAGAGCACTTTTTCATTTGTTGACTGTTTGGGACCAGAGCTAATTTTACATTTCTGCGGTGTTCAGGGCCGGTGCTAGGATTTTTGGCCACACAGGCGAGGACAAATTTTGTGCCCCCCCACAATTACATACCATTGCTGGTTTTTACCATTGACCGGAAGAGGTAGAGGCACGCTGGGTTCTCGGCGTGTAGTTACTCATGTGGGATTGAGTAGAGCCTCTTGTAACATTTACCACCGCAAGCATATCCTTACATGCTGTTTGTTGTTACGGCAACTTGGATTCCAAGCTCACACAGTGAGCAGCTTGCTACCGGTCTTTTCATAGGGGGTATCCCGGGTCTTTCCCCTAGACCCACTTGGCCAAGGTCGGCACTTGACTCAGAACGCTATACCTGCAGGACGCTATATCTTCAGAACGCTACACCAGCAGAACGTTATACCGGCAGAACGCTACACTTACAGGATGTTACACCTGCAGATTGCTACATTGTTACATCTATAGAAAGTTACAACTGCAGAAAACTGGTAAGATGAAGCTGTGCTGAACAGGGCTGAACTTTGCATGTAAAGGGGAGACCTTGAAAGGGTACAGTATGGGAGCTGCTCCCTTAGCCATTTACTTCAGACCTTGGAATAAGCTGTAGAGGCACAGACCGCACAAGCGTTACTAAGTTTCTAAGTCTCCAGAAGTTTATGATAAACTACGGACTTAGACTCCTGCCTATGTTCAAACACACCTAGTACGCCTAGCAGCTACACAGCGTTTCCTACTATTGAAACATCGCTGGAAAGGACACAGCATCGGTCTTTCGGAACAAGCTGCAAAAGCGCAGACTGCTCACCCGCTAAGTCTGCAGAAGTATCTGATACAAGCTACGGGTTCAGACTCCTGCCTATGCTCAACTATAATAAGGACACCTAGCAGCTGCACAGCGTTTTCTGCTATTTAATCATCTCCAGACAGGGTACAGTACGGGAACTGCTCCCTTAGACATCTCACCCCGGTTTCTGGAATAAGCTGCAAGAGTCTTAATTTTACAGGAAGGCCTATCTTTGTTTTACTTTGACCACATAATCGTCACCAAGCCTGCAGGAGTGCATGCTGCCAGCTACGGCCTTATACTATCCGTGCTTAACCATAATCACTACACCTAGTAGTCTTTTTACTACCACAGCTTCTACAGACAGAACTGTCAGCTTGTGATATGTGGTCTCCTTTTTGACATATAGAAGCCTAGAGTCTCATACAATTTTGGCTCCTTACTTACCTGATTATAAATAGAGGCATAACATCAGGAAGTTCTGAGGCACTACAAAAAAAAATGATGCCGTGACCTGAGCATAATAGCAAGTTCCTGATGATTTTTATGGCTTCCTGATTATTATATCTACAAATCAGCACTTGGAAACGTCTAACATTACTAACACGGCTACAGGGAGTGGTAACGTAAATTGAGTGCTTTCTTAATACTTCTCCGCTTTAAACTTTCAAAGATATTTTCTTGTTTAAATACAGAATATTGTTAAAGAGTTATTGTTCTGGACATATTGGTTGAAAAAGACGTTATATTCTCACTGTGACCTTTTAGGTCTTTGTGAGAAATAAGTTTATTATATTGTCCTGCTTGAAATAATTGCTGGTTGTAAAATAAGATATTAAGGAGAATGTGTCTAGTACTTAAGGGCCTCTGCTCTTAAAACTACGTAAATACATTTTATTTTTCAACAGTATATGTAATAATCTGCACTAAAGTATTTAGTGTTAACATTTCAATATTTGATTGACTGCTAGAGTAACTAATTACTTTTTTTTTCCATATTTTTTTTCTCTCCCTTCTTGTTTTCTTTTCGAAATAAGTTATGGTCTACTTTTAAGGTAATAGTGTCTTATAGGCAATTTAAAGCTTTACCTGCTTTTGTTGGCTAAGGAAAATTACTTACAATGATTTGATCCTGATCCTATGTATGTATTGTTTAAATATTTCTACATGGTGTAATAACTGTCGTAGAAATAATATACATGGTATTGTTATTGTTAAAATGAGTCCTTCTGGTAATATATATACTTCTCTGTTCCTTTAAAAAAAAAAAAAAAAAGAAAAAAGGCAAAAAAATAATTTTCACACAGAATTAATTATTTAATGAATATAATTTACAACTAAGGCACTATACAAGAGGAATAATACTTATATTCACAGAGTCAATTTATTTACACAACACTCACTATTAAAGTACTATTTTGAGGCAAGCTAATACACCATTATAATTTAGATTTGTCACTAATTTTAAATCACAATCACCAAATATGTCAGTAAAAACCAGAGATAGAAAAAACAGGACTAGTATGGATAATCATGGTAACACACCATTAATGACGGTAGCAACAGAGGTAAACATGACAGACCCGCAAGATATAGTTAAGCAGATAGCAGAACTTATGCTGCCGCAATTTGATCAAATTAAATCGGACATATGCAATTTAACTTCAGAAATCAAACAATTTACATCTAGATTAAATGAAGCAGAGCAGCGTATTTCTGACTTAGAAGATACTATGACTTTACAGGAGCAAATAACTAAAGAGCATAACTCAAAAATAACGAACTTACAGTGTAAAATTACTGAGTTAGAAGATAGAGAGCGGCGTAATAATGTCAGGTTCCTGGGTATTCCTGAGACAAAGGAATATCAAGATTTACATAACTTTATTTCGTTAACTCTTCCCCAACAATTAGGAATAGCAGCTGACATCTTACCTTTTGCAGTGGAAAGAGTGCATCGCATAGGGTCGGTTAAAATGTTACCTGATGGAAAATTGCATGCTCTAGAGGAGGCACCTGTTGGAGGAGGAGCAAGGTTCTGATTGCTGAGCTTCCCCTCCAGTCTCACAGCACCTGGCGGCAGGAATTTCGCGCCTCCCCACTACCTGGGGCTGCTACCTGGACAGGCACTAACAACTCCTCCGGTGCCGTGCAGTGGAAATCCAACCCACTGCTTTGCTGCAGAAACAGATACATAACCTGCTTCCAGCTACACTATTGAACTGCTAATAGCAACAGAAATAATTCCCCTCTTTGGGGACTACCTTGTAAAAGAGAAATACAAGGGGAAAAAGTAAAGTAAAGGGTTCCAAACACTTGAATTCTCCCCTGCTCCAGTCTACGCTATACTGAGTTATCAATAATCTGCTGGAACTAAAGACCCCCCCTCCCTCCGCACCCGCTTCGACTTCAAAACTGGACTTGGTGTACCCACCGGCATCCTGAGAGAGAAAGGAAGACCGCGGACTACTCGAAAAGGTACCTCTGCTCTTGTGGGACTAGCGGTGCATATGCTGCCCCCTCCCCCACCGAAGTTGCGTTGGAGGAGGCATTGAGAGTCTCGCTGGATAACAAGAACAGCGGGAGGTACGAGACTGATCACCGCAGGTCCCCTGCATCTGTCTTTCCCCCCCTCTCCCACCGGTGCTGCGTGAGTGGGGTGTGGGATACGCTGCTAGCGCAAAGAATCTTTGGACACCGGGTTGTCTACAAGGAGGCTTCCAGAGTACCCGCTCCTCACCGGTATTGCTGCAACTATTCCGGCCCTTCAATCTTCAATAGAGGGACGACTGGTGTGCGGAGGAGAGGGTAAGTTTCACTGTTCAGCTGTGTCCAGACGGCGAAATTAATTCCTAACTGAATTGTGAACATTGGGGACGCATAGTCAGGCTTAATCTTAGGAACACCTCACACTCAAGCTGTAAATAATTGTTCATATAAACTTATATACGAAAGGGGAAACAGAGGAGGATTATTTAATCACTTAATAGTCTACAAAATTCAGGACCGGGATATATAGAAGCAAGGAAGAAGTGAAAACATCGGAAGGTTTAATATAGTAATAACATTTTACATGACTTATTTCTCCCTGCTTACAAACTCATACTGTGGAAAACTGAGACATTGGGTAAAATAAAACCCTCTTCCTATTCGGGAATTATCAGAGGACTAATGCTTTGAAAGAGACATTTGCCCAGAGAATTTTTCTTTTTCCCTAGAAGTGTGGAAGTTGACTCTCTCCCTTAGAGGGAAGGGAGAAGGAGGAAGGGGAAAGGAATGATAGTTAAATTTCAATTGTAACTAAAATCATAATAGGTTTTATGAGCTTGGTCTTTTTTGGTTGCATTTATATATCTTTACCTGTTGAGTTAGTAAGTAAGATTGCTGAATTGATTTACACCTATAATATTAACTATCAAAATTAATGGTCAAATTGTTAATTGCCTTGGACCCTTATAGTACCTCCTAGAAGTTATATAAATAACTATTTTTAGAGGTTATACTCAGGTACTAAAATTCTCGCTCCTAGGCCTATTTATCTACCTAATAGAACAGAGCTCTCGTTATTGTTTCCATGATTGTATTTATTCTTAAAGAAAGTAGAGAGAACACCTTATACATATTCACTTATTTTGCAAATTTTTGTCTTCTCTTTTTTTTTTTTTTCTTGAGGAGAATTGAGGAAAAGAAATGTTCCCATAACTTTATATCCCACACTTATAAATATATCTTGTCCTTAAACCCTACGAACAGGTGGAGATAACTTGTATTACTCTCCCACTATTTGAGTTATATAAAGTCTCTCTCTCTGCAGGTATTTATCTTTTCCTTAACTCAGGGAGTTGGGAGGAATATTTCCCTGCTGCCGTAATAAATTCACTTTATCACTACTCACGATAACTTTAATTTCTCACACAAACTATCAATAATCAATCTCCCTCACTATAAATTCACTTAAATCTTAATTTTTTTTCTTTTAAGTGCATTCCCTGGGCTCTTGTAGCCCCCTCACACTAGGCCTTCACCTTCCCTCACTGGTACACCATCACTCCCCCCCAACTTTAACTTCTCCACCACATATTCACATTCACTATCCCCCCCCTCTTTTTTTTTTTTAGCACTCCTATAACTCACAATCACACGGTATATGGATAAATATCTTTCCAACTCCCCAAAACATCCTTCCCCAAATATGACAGGAAGGCACAGAGACCGAAAAATTAAGAATCCACCAGAACCAGTTACTGAACAAACAAGTCTTATAAATTTAGCAATAATGCCAGAAAACCTTAATATGCAGACATTAGTGACCAATATTGCAGAGGCACTTACTCCTAAATTTGAAACCCTCAAAACCGAAATCAAGCAGGATATTTCCTCTTTAACCCAAGAGGTGCGGCAATTTTCAAATAGACTCCAAGAAGTGGAACAGAGAGTATCGGATCTGGAAGATCAAACAATTATTCATAGTTCTAAAATTGAGAATTCAGACAAAAAGCTACAAAAAATCATGAATAGATTAGAGGACCTTGAAAACCGTTCACGACGGAATAATCTTAGAATAATTGGTCTGCCTGAAACTAAACAAATTGAAAAGCTTGATACTTTCATATCCGATACTCTCACTAAAGCTCTAAAAATTCCCTCCTCACATCCCCCGATGATAGTGGAGCGAGCCCACAGGATAGGCCCCCCTCGGTCAGAGGGTAACAACAGCAGTAGAAATCGTCCGGTTATAGCTAGGTTACTTAATTACAAGGATAAAGATCTATTGTTACAGTATTCACGAAAGAATCAACCGATTATGATAGAGGGTAATAAAATTATGATTTTCCAAGACTTTTCGGCAGACATTGCTTTAAAAAGACGGGAATTAACCCCGATTTGTTCAAAATTTATACAACAAGGGTATAGGGCGGTTCTGATTTACGCCTCAAAATTGAAAGTGGTATTGAACGGAATAACACATATTACTGAGGATGTTCAAATAGCTGAAAATCTTTTTAAGTCCCTTGCTGGATAGATATAGGGGCAAATTATGATTAACGACTTTACACATGTGGTTCTATGTTGTCTTTCTTTTTTATTGTATTAACTTTGAAAGCAGGTTATGGCGATGGTAATCTTGGGGGAAAATGGGACCCCTCCCCTCCTCCCCTTCCCCATTTTTTTTTTTTTTTTTTATATACTTTCCCTCTAAATGTTAGAGAAAAATGACACAAAATTTGGAAAAATTTAAAATTGTATCATGGAACGTAGGGGGAATTTCTTCCCCTATTAAACGTAAAGCAATTCTGTCACACCTACGAAAAACCCAGACGGATATTGGTTTATTACAGGAAACTCACTTAAATCTAGAGGAATCACTAAAATTAAAATCATCTTGGGTAAGAGAAGTTTTTATAGCCCCGAGTGTAGGAAAGAAGAGAGGAGTAGCAATACTCATAGGCAAAAAAACTCCAGGTGGAGATTCTGGACTCTGAGGCCGATCCTGGGGGGAGATATGTCCTGGTCAAGGTGAAAATAAGTCAGGCAAAATATACAATTTGTAACGTCTATGGACCAAACAAAATTGATCCTGAATTTTGGGACGTATTACAAGCAAAGCTCCTCCTAAGAACTGAAGGACATCTAATTTTGGGGGGGGATTTTAATATGGCCCCCCAATGTCCCATAGACAGACTTAGAAAAAACACTAAATGTTTGAAACAGAAAAAAGATAATCTTGAGTTTAAAATAATTAATAATATTAAACAGATCCTCTCCCTGCGTGATATTTGGAGATATCAGAACCCCGACACTCAGGACTTCACTTGCCTATCTAAGGCGCATAAAACATTGTCTAGGATTGACCTGTTTTTAATCGGGGATCACTTAAGTCCTACAATGGTTAAGTCCGAGATAATGCCTATCTTCTTATCAGACCATGGGCCCATCACCCTTGAATTTAATTTTACCCAACAAAGTTCAAAGAATCAGCGATTCTTTTTTCCTTATTACCTTTACAATGATTTTAAGTTTAAAGAATGGCTTAAGAACAAATTCAATGAATACGCTCAATTTAATAACAATTATGCTGAACGCACTGATATCTTCTGGGAAACTGCTAAAGCAGTCCTCAGAGGAGAAATTATGGCATATTCGGCGATCCAAAATAAAAGAAGGAGGGCAAGAGAGAGGGAAGTCTGCAACTCATTGATTAATTCCTACAATCTTTACCTACTGGAAGGAACGCCTTTTAATTTGGCTAGATATGTAGGAGCTAAGGCAGCAAGAGATACCTTTTATTTATCACAGGCAACACACACTGAGCTTAGGATGCAAGCCAAATTGCATAAATTTGGTAATAAGTCTGGTAAAATGTTAAATAACATAATTTATGTAAGAACTTACCTGATAAATTCATTTCTTTCATATTAGCAAGAGTCCATGAGCTAGTGACGTATGGGATATACATTCCTACCAGGAGGGGCAAAGTTTCCCAAACCTCAAAATGCCTATAAATACACCCCTCACCACACCCACAATTCAGTTTAACGAATAGCCAAGAAGTGGGGTGATAAAAAAGTGCGAAAGCATATAAAATAAGGAATTGGAATAATTGTGCTTTATACAAAATCATAACCACCACAAAAAAAGGGCGGGCCTCATGGACTCTTGCTAATATGAAAGAAATGAATTTATCAGGTAAGTTCTTACATAAATTATGTTTTCTTTCATGTAATTAGCAAGAGTCCATGAGCTAGTGACGTATGGGATAATGACTACCCAAGAAGTGGATCTTTCCACACAAGAGTCACTAGAGAGGGAGGGATAAAATAAAGACAGCCAATTCCTGCTGAAAATAATCCACACCCAAAATAAAGTTTAACGAAAAACATAAGCAGAAGATTCAAACTGAAACCGCTGCCTGAAGTACTTTTCTACCAAAAACTGCTTCAGAAGAAGAAAATACATCAAAATGGAAGAATTTAGTAAAAGTATGCAAAGAGGACCAAGTCGCTGCTTTGCATATCTGGTCAACCGAAGCTTCATTCCTAAACGCCCAGGAAGTAGAAACTGACCTAGTAGAATGAGCTGTAATCCTCTGAGGCGGAATTTTACCCGACTCAACATAGGCAAGATGAATTAAAGATTTCAACCAAGATGCCAAAGAAATGGCAGAAGCTTTCTGGCCTTTTCTAGAACCAGAAAAGATAACAAATAGACTAGAAGTCTTACGAAAAGATTTCGTAGCTTCAACATAATATTTCAAAGCTCTAACAACATCCAAAGAATGCAACGATTTCTCCTTAGAATTCTTAGGATTAGGACATAATGAAGGAACCACAATTTCTCTACTAATGTTGTTGGAATTCACAACTTTAGGTAAAAATTCAAAAGAAGTTCGCAACACCGCCTTATCCTGATGAAAAATCAGAAAAGGAGACTCACAAGAAAGAGCAGATAATTCAGAAACTCTTCTGGCAGAAGAGATGGCCAAAAGGAACAAAACTTTCCAAGAAAGTAATTTAATGTCCAATGAATGCATAGGTTCAAACGGAGGAGCTTGAAGAGCTCCCAGAACCAAATTCAAACTCCAAGGAGGAGAAATTGACTTAATTACAGGTTTTATACGAACCAAAGCTTGTACAAAACAATGAATATCAGGAAGAATAGCAATCTTTCTGTGAAAAAGAACAGAAAGAGCAGAGATTTGTCCTTTCAAAGAACTTGCGGACAAACCCTTATCTAAACCATCCTGAAGGAACTGTAAAATTCTCGGTATTCTAAAAGAATGCCAGGAAAAATGATGAGAAAGACACCAAGAAATATAAGTCTTCCAGACTCTATAATATATCTCTCGAGATACAGATTTACGAGCCTGTAACATAGTATTAATCACAGAGTCAGAGAAACCTCTTTGACCAAGAATCAAGCGTTCAATCTCCATACCTTTAAATTTAAGGATTTCAGATCCTGATGGAAAAAAGGACCTTGTGACAGAAGGTCTGGTCTTAACGGAAGAGTCCACGGTTGGCAAGAGGCCATCCGGACAAGATCCGCATACCAAAACCTGTGAGGCCATGCCGGAGCTACCAGCAGAACAAACGAGCATTCCTTCAGAATCTTGGAGATTACTCTTGGAAGAAGAACTAGAGGCGGAAAGATATAGGCAGGATGATACTTCCAAGGAAGTGATAATGCATCCACTGCCTCCGCCTGAGGATCCCGGGATCTGGACAGATACCTGGGAAGTTTCTTGTTTAGATGGGACGCCATCAGATCTATTTCTGGAAGTTCCCACATTTGAACAATCTGAAGAAATACCTCTGGGTGAAGAGACCATTCGCCCGGATGCAACGTTTGGCGACTGAGATAATCCGCTTCCCAATTGTCTACACCTGGGATATGAACCGCAGAGATTAGACAGGAGCTGGATTCCGCCCAAACCAAAATTCGAGATACTTCTTTCATAGCCAGAGGACTGTGAGTCCCTCCTTGATGATTGATGTATGCCACAGTTGTGACATTGTCTGTCTGAAAACAAATGATTGATTCTCTCTTCAGCAGAGGCCAAAACTGAAGAGCTCTGAAAATTGCACGGAGTTCCAAAATATTGATCGGTAATCTCACCTCCTGAGATTCCCAAACTCCTTGTGCTGTCAGAGATCCCCACACAGCTCCCCAACCTGTGAGACTTGCATCTGTTGAAATTACAGTCCAGGTCGGAAGCACAAAAGAAGCCCCCTGAATTAAACGATGGTGATCTGTCCACCATGTTAGAGAGTGTCGAACAATCGGTTTTAAAGATATTAATTGAGATATCTTCGTGTAATCCTTGCACCATTGCTTCAGCATACAGAGCTGAAGAGGTCGCATGTGAAAACGAGCAAAGGGGATCGCGTCCGATGCAGCAGTCATAAGACCTAGAATTTCCATGCATAAGGCTACCGAAGGGAATGATTGTGACTGAAGGTTTCGACAAGCTGAAATCAACTTTAGACGTCTCTTGTCTGTTAAAGACAGAGTCATGGACACTGAATCCATCTGGAAACCCAGAAAGGTTACCCTTGTTTGAGGAATCAAAGAACTTTTTGGTAAATTGATCCTCCAACCATGATCTTGAAGAAACAACACAAGTCGATTCGTATGAGATTCTGCTAAATGTAAAGACTGAGCAAGTACCAAGATATCGTCCAAATAAGGAAATACCACAATACCCTGTTCTCTGATTACAGACAGCAGGGCACCGAGAACCTTTGTAAAAATTCTTGGAGCTGTAGCTAGGCCAAATGGCAGAGCCACAAACTGGTAATGCTTGTCCAGAAACGAGAATCTCAGGAACTGATAATGATCTGGATGAATCGGAATATGCAGATATGCATCCTGTAAATCTATTGTGGACATATAATTCCCTTGCTGAACAAAAGGTAAGATAGTCCTTACAGTTACCATCTTGAATGTTGGTATCCTTACATAACGATTCAAAATTTTTAGATCCAGAACTGGTCTGAAAGAATTCTCCTTCTTTGGTACAATGAAGAGATTTGAATAAAACCCCATCCCCTGTTCCGGAACTGGAACTGGCATAATTACTCCAGTCAACTCTAGATCTGAAATACATTTCAGAAATGCTTGAGCTTTTACTGGATTTACTGGGACACGGGAAAGAAAAAATCTCTTTGCAGGAGGTCTCAACTTGAAACCAATTCTGTACCCTTCTGAAACAATGCTCTGAATCCAAAGATTGTGAACAGAATTGATCCAAATTTCCTTGAAAAAACGTAACCTGCCCCCTACCAGCTGAGCTGGAATGAGGGCCGCACCTTCATGTGGACTTAGAAGCAGGCTTTGCCTTTCTAGCTGGCTTGGATTTATTCCAAACTGGAGATGGTCTCCAAACTGAAACTGCTCCTGAGGATGAAGGATCAGGCTTTTGTTCTTTGTTGAAACGAAAGGAACGAAAACGATTATTAGCCCTGTTTTTACCTTTAGATTTTTTATCCATTGGTAAAAAAGTTCCTTTCCCACCAGTAACAGTTGAAATAATGGAATCCAACTGAGAACCAAATAATTTGTTACCCTGGAAAGAAATGGAAAGTAAAGTTGATTTAGAAGCCATATCAGCATTCCAAGTTTTAAGCCATAAAGCTCTTCTAGCTAAAATAGCTAGAGACATAAACCTGACATCAACTCTGATAATATCAAAAATGGCATCACAGATAAAATTATTAGCATGTTGAAGAAGAATAATAATATCATGAGAATCACGATGTGTTACTTGTTGCGCTAAAGTTTCCAACCAAAAAGTTGAAGCCACAGCAACATCAGCCAAAGATATAGCAGGTCTAAGAAGATTACCTGAACACAGATAAGCTTTTCTTAGAAAGGACTCAATTTTCCTATCTAGAGGATCCTTAAACGAAGTACCATCTGACGTAGGAATAGTAGTACGTTTAGCAAGGGTAGAAATAGCCCCATCAACTTTAGGGATCTTGTCCCAAAATTCTAATCTGTCAGACGGCACAGGATATAATTGCTTAAAACGTTTAGAAGGAGTAAATGAATTACCCAAATTATCCCATTCTTTGGAAATTACTGCAGAAATAGCATCAGGAACAGGAAAAACTTCTGGAATAACTACAGGAGATTTAAAAACCTTATTTAAACGTTTAGATTTAGTATCAAGAGGACCAGAATCCTCTATTTCTAAAGCAATTAGGACTTCTTTAAGTAAAGAACGAATAAATTCCATTTTAAATAAATATGAAGATTTATCAGCATCAACCTCTGAGACAGAATCCTCTGAACCAGAGGAATCATCAGAATCAGAATGATGATGTTCAGTTAAAAATTCATCTGTAGGGAGAGAAGTTTTAAAAGATTTTTTACGTTTACTAGAAGGAGAAATAACAGACATAGCCTTCTTTATGGATTCAGAAACAAAATCTCTTATATTATCAGGAACATTCTGCACCTTAGATGTTGAAGGAACTGCAACAGGCAATGGTACTTTACTAAAGGAAATATTATCTGCTTTAACAAGTTTGTCATGACAATCAATACAAACAACAGCTGGAGGAATAGCTACCAAAAGTTTACAGCAGATACACTTAGCTTTGGTAGATTCAGCACTTGACAGCGATTTTCCTGTAGTATCTTCTGACTCAGATGCAACGTGAGACATCTTGCAATATGTAAGAGAAAAAACAACATATATATAAAGCAAAATTTATCAAATTCCTTAAATGACAGTTTCAGGAATGGGAAAAAATGCCAAAGAACAAGCTTCTAGCAACCAGAAGCAATAAAAAATGAGACTTAAATAATGTGGAGACAAAAGTGACGCCCATATTTTTTCGTGCCAAATAAGACGCCCACATTATTTGGCGCCTAAATGCTTTTTGGCGCCAAAAATGATGCCACATCCGGAACGCCGACATTTTTGGCGCAAAATAACGTCAAAAAATGACGCAACTTCCGGCGACACGTATGACGCCGGAAACGGAAATAGAATTTTTGCGCCAAAAAAGTCCGCACCAAGAATGACGCAATAAAATGAAGCATTTTCAGCCCCCGCGAGCCTAACAGCCCACAGGGAAAAAGTCAAATTTTAAGGTAAGAAAAATGTTAAAATGCATTATCCCAAATATGAAACTGACTGTCTGAAAATAAGGAAAGTTGAACATTCTGAGTCAAGGCAAATAAATGTTTGAATACATATATTTAGAACTTTATAAACAAAGTGCCCAACCATAGCTAGGAGTGTCACAGAAAATAAGATTTACTTACCCCAGGACACTCATCTACATGTTTGTAGAAAGCCAAACCAGTACTGAAACGAGAATCAGCAGAGGTAATGGTATATATAAGAGTATATCGTCGATCTGAAAAGGGAGGTAAGAGATGAATCTCTACGACCGATAACAGAGAACCTATGAAATAGACCCCGTAGAAGGAGATCACTGCATTCAAATAGGCAATACTCTCCTCACATCCCTCTGACATTCACTGCACGCTGAGAGGAAAACCGGGCTCCAACTTGCTGCGGAGCGCATATCAACGTAGAATCTAGCACAAACTTACTTCACCACCTCCATCGGAGGCAAAGTTTGTAAAACTGAATTGTGGGTGTGGTGAGGGGTGTATTTATAGGCATTTTGAGGTTTGGGAAACTTTGCCCCTCCTGGTAGGAATGTATATCCCATACGTCACTAGCTCATGGACTCTTGCTAATTACATGAAAGAAAGATTAATTAAGAATGAGAATAAAAAACTTAATATTAACAGAATTCAGCACAATGGGAAACTTTTAATTAAGCCAGAAGAAATATCTAGGGTATTTTATCAATATTTTCAACAACTTTACACTAGTAAAGAATTTGATATAAACAAAGCGACAGAATTCTGTAGCAAAATCA
Organism: Bombina bombina; assembly: GCF_027579735.1. Classification (NCBI taxonomy): domain Eukaryota; kingdom Metazoa; phylum Chordata; class Amphibia; order Anura; family Bombinatoridae; genus Bombina; species Bombina bombina. Next base: position 152,826,976 of record NC_069504.1, read on the forward strand.
ACTTTCCTACAGCCACTCCTGAGGAGATTGCCAGACTCAATGCACCTATTTCACTAGAAGAAATTGGAATAATAGTCACCAAACTTCCCATAAGCAAGGCAGCTGGCCCGGATGGTTTGCCCAACGAGTTCTATAAAATCCTAATATCAGTGATAGCGCCATATCTGGGCAATCTTTACAATGATATTTTTATTAAACATAAACAGGCTTCCTCCTCTTTCGCATCTTCACTTACCACTCTGATCTTGAAAGAGGGGAAGGACCCCACATGTAAAGAGTCTTATAGACCTATTGCACTGTTAAATTCAGACTATAAAATTCTCTCCTCTATTCTAGCAAAAAGACTCCAGTCTATCTTAACTACAGTAATCCATCCGGACCAAGCTGGCTTTATTAATAACCGTAACTCCTCAGCAAAAATTAGAGAATTACTAGTTACTATGGAATATATACAAAGAACATCTCCCCAGGGGGCGGGGAGGGGGGATCCCCCTGACATGGCTATTTTATCACTTGATGCGGAAAAAGCCTTTGACTTAGTAATCCATAAACATCTAATTTTCTCTTTAACAAAGTTTGGGATTGGGGGTAATTTTCCTAAATTTGTGGAGAATATATACAACCATTCCTTTACAAGTCTGATTATTAACAATGATATTACTTCTTCAATTGCATTGAAGAGGGGCACTCGTCAGGGCTGTCCTCTCTCCCCGCTCCTATTTGACTTAGCCATAGAACCCTTAGCAATTCAGATTAGGCGCTCGCTCGAAGGTATAAAAATTCAAAATCACAAAATAAAAATTGGATTATATGCGGATGATCTACTTATATATCTTTCTAACACAGAAAAAAACATCCCAAAACTTCTGCGTATCACTGATCAGTTTGGGATATTCTCAGGGTACAAAATAAATGCTACAAAATCAGAGTTAATTTGGCTTAGGAAAAACAAGACTAGCATAACAGACATACCCTTTAGAGTGGTAACGGAATCTATGAAATATTTAGGAATTAAAATCCCAATGAATTTAAAAGATCTCTATAAGGTGAACATAACCCCAATGCTAGCATATATTAAAGAAAGGCTTAAAACTTGGCAAAACCTACCTCTGTCAATTTCTGGTCGTACAGCCTTATTTAAGATGGTTCTTCTCCCAAAATTGCTTTACATTTTGCAGAATGTCCCTCTAATTTTGTTTGAGAAAGATATACGGTCGCTAAACTCATCAATTGGCCAATTTATTTGGCAGGGGAAAAGAGCTAAGATAGCCCTTTCCAAACTAACAGCATTAAGAGAGATGGGAGGCCTGGCACTCCCAAATTTAAGATTCTATAATCTCTGTTTTCTAGTCCGCATAGTAGCAGATTGGTTTTCTAGTAAGAATTATGTTCTAAATATTGATTTAGAGTCTAATATATGTGAACCTTACTCATTATTGGCCTTGGCACACTTGGAACCTAGAGATCTTCCAATAAGCATTAAGGAACTCAAATTTATCTTGAACCCACTTAAAGCTTGGTCTAGATTGACTAAAATTCTTTCAATATGCCCTAAGGCATCGAAATATCTCCCTTTAACTAAAAATCCGAATTTCCAACCTGGTCTAGACTCACCTGTTTTTAATAGGTGGCATAACAATGGATTGGACAGAGTTATTTATCTAATTGATCAGGATAGAAAATGTGTCAAATCTTTTGCACAACTGAGGGACGATTATAATTTGGTAAATAAAGATTTCTTTGCTTATTTACAGATAAGACACTATATTATAGATCTAACACACAGGACTGGTTGGAGCTGGACTTTAGGCAAGCTAGAAACCTGGCTTACAATAACTAGAGATTCCTCTATGTCCATTTCTCTGTGCTATTATCTGTTAAGCCTCAGTAAGGCGGCCCCGCTAGTGGAGAACCTAGCCCTAACTTGGAATAATTTAATCCCACATAGTAATATAGAACCTAAAATCATACAACTTTCTTTGAATAAGGTATTAAAAACAACTCTCTCTTCTAATTGGCGAGACGCTCACCTGAAACTTCTGCACAGGGCATATTTCACCCCGGGGAGAGGCCTTAGAGTCCGAAACCTTGAATTTGACAAATGTCCTAGATGCTCTTATTTAGCTGCGGATCTAATACACATGTTCTGGTCTTGCCCCAAGATGAGAAATCTGTGGAGCAAGCTGGAATATTGGCTTAAGAATGTACTCAAAATTGAGCAGATGGCCCTCTCCTTGTTTCAGATTATATTCTGTCTGAGGCCTGGAGAGGAGCGTCAGCCTACTGAAAAACTAGTTAACTTATCTATTTTAGCTACCAGATACCTGATATGTAAGAAATGGAAACTGAGGGCGATACCAACTATATCAGAAATTAGGAACCATCTAAAGAAACAATGTGTCTTAGAACAGAGAACTACCAATATAGACAATGAACGTGACGTGAAGAAATTTTTCCATAAATGGGCGAATTTCATTAAGATTTTCCCCGATAGAGAAATCGACTATCTGATATCTCCATTTAAGAACTCGGAGTTAGTATTACTAGGTGTTTGGTGATCTGAGGTAGGTTAGTGTAAATTGAGAATTTTTGTTTCTCCCCTCCCCTTTTTTTTTTTTTTCTCTCTCCTTCCTTCTTTTTTTTTCTCAGGTTAATGGGGTGGAATATGGAGGGAGGGAGGGGAAGGGGGGGAAAAGATAAGGAAAAATTCCAACACTGAGTTACTAAAGACAAACTGAATAGTTCAGCTAATTTGGTATATGAGATGTAATATACAATTATTTTTTCTTTCGTAAGACTGCTATGGTTTTTTTTGCTTTTTTTCTTTTTTCATTGTTGTCTTCCTCTTATATTGCCTTATATCGAAGAAGCATAATAATATGTTGTTTTTTCTTTATTGCGAACTCTGTACTCACTGTTGGATAAAATAAAATAATATAATAAAAAAAAAAAATGTTACCTGATGGAACAATTAGGAGTAGGCCGGTTATTGCCAAATTTCTTGACTTTCAGGATAAGATTAAGATGATGTATTATTACAGGCAGAAATCCCTGTTCTTAATTGAAGATAAACCATTATTAATGTTTCAAGATTTTTCAGTTGAAACATCTCAAAGGAGGAAAGAAATAGCTCCCCTATGCGCAAAATTAATTCAGGCCGGGATAAAGGCCACGGTCATTTATCCCGCAAAAGTTAAGATAGTAAATGATGGCATACAAAAGATCTTAAATAATCCAGAGGAAGTAAAATAATTTGCTAAATTGAAGGCCATCAATTTATTATCCTAAAGAGTCATATTTATTCAGTCTTAAATAGAGATGTATATCTTGATTGACATGAAATATAAATATTGGAAAATGTGTTGGTTAAAGAGCTTGACCTTGCTCAGTTCGATTTTATTTTTTTATTTTTTCTCTCTCTCTGTCTCCCTCCTCTCTGCGTTAACCGTAAGCAGTCAAGAAAAAATTAGATAGTTGTAATTATGTACTCTTCATAATCCTATATGGTGGAAGTAATTAATTTAGCGTCTTGGAACGTTGGGGGGATTTCCTCTCCACAAAAGCGTAAAAAGATTTTAGCACAACTTAAAAAACATAAAATAAATATTGCCTTCCTCCAAGAAACACATTTAAAGGATTCAGAATTAGTCAAATTAAAAACCGATTGGGTAGGGGAAGTAGTAGGCACCCACTGTACAAATAGGAAAAAAGGAGTAGCCTTTCTCTTTCATAAAAAAATTACAGTATAAAATTTTAAGAATAGAGGCTGATCGAGAAGAAAGATATCTCATTATACATTTGGAGTTAGATGGAATGCCCCTCATATTATGTAATGTCTATGGACCTAATAAATTAGATAAGCAATTTTGGGTTAATTTACAGTCCAAACTATTACCTAATTTTACAGAGAATTTGATTATTGCAGGAGATTTTAACTTAGCTAGATACCCTACATTGGACAGGCTAAAGCCGTCACAGAATAGGAATAGTAAACAAGAAGTCAAAATATTTAAAAACTTCTGTAATACACTGCATAGTAAAGACATCTGGAGGATTCAAAATCCAGATTTAAGGAAATTCTCTGGTGAATCCCGTTCGTATAAAACTATGTCTAGAATAGACTACTTCTTGGTAAGTGATAAAATATTAGGATTAGAATTGAAAGCTGATATTCAAGAAATTATTATTTCAGATCATGCTATCCTTACTCTTAAGTTTAGAATTCTGAAGCCACAAGAAGTTAATTTTAATAGATTTTATTTTCCCAGATATCTTGTACAAAATGTCCAATTTAAAGCATGGTTAAAATTAAAGTGGTTAGATTATATTAATATCAATTCTACACCAGGGATTAAAACAGAAACCTTATGGGAAGCATTCAAGGCAGTAATAAGGGGGGACATCAAAGCATATTTGGTTATGCAGAAACATAAAAACTTAATGAAGGATATAGAATTTGCTAATCAGCTACGCAATATTTATAACACTTATATTAGCGACCCATCTAATAAATCCTGGGAACTATATCGTAAAATTAAAAAGGAAAGAGAACTTTTTTTAGAACAAAAAGTGGCCCAGGAAGACCTTAGAAGACGGTTCTTTTACTTTAGGCACAGCGGTAAAGCAGGGAAACACCTAGCTAACTTAACCAAATAAAAAAAAAGGGGAGAAATGATTGAAGCCATTAAAACTGAAACAGGCAGAATTACACATGTTAAAGAAATCCAAGATTATGCATTTTGTTATTTTTGAGATCTGTATTCAGCATCACCAATAAACCCTCAAATTCAGGAGGAATTTTGGGGGAAAATACAGGTTCCAACATTAGATAGGATTAGCTTAGATAAACTGAACACACCTATAACATTACTAGAGGTGACCAATGCTATTAAAGCATCAGCAGCTAATAAGGCTACGGGACCAGATCAGATCCCAGCTGAGTTGTATAAAATCCTTTCGGAAGAAATTGCCCCATTACTAGTTATCTTGTTTAACCAATATTTTATTAATAATATTCCATGTTCAAAATTTTTTGCTTCTTCACTTATCACACTGGTCCTTAAAAAAAAGAAAAATCCAGAAGAGATTAGCTCATATAGACCAATATCACTCCTAAATTGTGATTAAAAAATATTCATGTCTATTTTAGCATTAAGGCTTAAACCTATTATTGGATCTTTGATCCATAAAGATCAAGTAGGTTTTATGCCAGGGAGAAACTCTACTCGTAACTTACGTAAACTGCAATTATTATTATTAAATTCATACTATTCACAAGATAAGGAAAAAGAGCATTCCTGAGGAAAGGATGCAGCCATAGTTTCAATCGATGAGGAGAGGGCCTTCGACTCCATTACTTGGGACCATTTATTCTTGGCCTTGAGGGAATATGGAGTCGGGGGCCCTTTCCTTCATCTTATACGGTCAATTTACAATTCAGCAGGGGCATCGGTCATTATTAATGGAACATCTTCAGAACAATTTCCCCTTCTTAAGGGCTCAAGACAGGGGTGCCCATTGTCTCCATATCTTTTTTTAATTTGGCTCTAGAGCCCCTTGCAATTCAGTTGAGGAAAGAATTAGATGGGATTAAACTAGGTACCAGAAGAATAACAACACTCATATGCTGATGACCTGCTAGTACTATTAACAAACACAAAAAAAAATGGAGAAATTTGTCACTAATTTTAAATCACAATCACTAAATATGCCAGTAAAAAACAGAGATAGAAAAAACAGGACTAGTATAGATAATCATGGTAACACACCATTAATGACAGCAGCAACAGAGGTAAACATGACAGACCCGCAAGATATAGTTAAGCAGATAGCAGAACTTATGCTGTCGCAATTTGATCAAATTAAATCGGACATATGCAATTTAACTTCAGAAATCAAACAATTTACATCTAGCTTAAATGAAGCAGAGCAGCGTATTTCTGACTTAGAAGATACTATGACTTTACAGGAGCAAATAACTAAAGAGCATAACTCAAAAATAACGAACTTACAGTGTAAAATTACTGAGTTAGAAGATAGAGCGAGGCGTAATAATGTCAGGTTCCTGGGTATTCCTGAGACAAAGGAATATCAAGATTTACATAACTTTATTTCATTAACTCTTCCCCAACAATTAGGAATAGCAGCTGACATCTTACCTTTTGCAGTGGGAAGAGTGCATCGCATAGGGTCGGTTAAAATGTTACCTGATGGAACAATTAGGAGTAGGCCGGTTATTGACAAATTTCTTGACTTTCAGGATAAGATTAAGATGATGTATTATTACAGGCAGAAATCCCCGTTCTTAATTGAAGATAAACCATTATTAATGTTTCAAGATTTTTCAGTTGAAACATCTCAAAGGAGGAAAGAAATAGCTCCCCTATGCGCAAAATTAATTCAGGCCGGGATAAAGGCCACAATCATTTATCCCGCAAAAGTTAAGATAGTAAATGATGGCATACAAAAGATCTTAAATAATCCAGAGGAAGTAAAATAATTTGCTAAATTGAAGGCCATCAATTTATTATCCTAAAGAGTCATGTTTATTCAGTCTTAAATAGAGATGTATATCTTGATTGACATGAAATATAAATATTGGAAAATGTGTTGGTTAAAGAGCTTGCTCAGTTCGATTTTATTTTTTTATTTTTTCTCTCTCTCTGTCTCCCTCCTCTCTGCGTTAACCGTAAGCAGTCAAGAAAAAAGTAGATAGTTGTAATTATGTACTCTTCATAATCCTATATGGTGGAAGTAATTAATTTAGCGTCTTGGAACGTTGGGGGGATTTCCTCTCCAAAAAAGCGTAAAAAGATTTTAGCACAACTTAAAAAACATAAAATAAATATTGCCTTCCTCCAAGAAACACATTTAAAGGATTCAGAATTAGTCAAATTAAAAACCGATTGGGTAGGGTAAGTAGTAGGCACCCACTGTACAAATAGGAAAAAAGGAGTAGCCTTTCTCTTTCATAAAAAAAATGACAGTATAAAATTTTAAGAATAGAGGCTGATCGAGAAGAAAGATATCTCATTATACATTTGGAGTTAGATGGAATGCCCCTCATATTATGTAATGTCTATGGACCTAATAAATTAGATAAGCAATTTTGGGTTAATTTACAGTCCAAACTATTACCTAATTTTACAGAGAATTTGATTATTGCAGGAGATTTTAACTTAGCTAGATACCCTACATTGGACAGGTTAAAGCCTGCACAGAATAGGAATAGTATTAAAACTATGTCTAGAATAGACTACTTCTTGGTAAGTGATAAAATACTCGGATTAGAATTGAAAGCTGATATTCAAGAAATTATTATTTCAGATCATGCTATCCTTACTCTTAATTTTAGAATTCAGAAGCCACAAGAAGTTAATTTTAATAGATTTTATTTTCCCAGATATCTTGTACAAAATGTCCAATTTAAAGCATGGTTAAAATTAAAGTGGTTAGATTATATTAAGATCAATTCTACACCAGGAATTAAAACAGAAATCTTATGGGAAGCATTCAAGGCAGTAATAAGGGGGGACATCAAAGCATATTTGGTTATGCAGAAACGTAAAAACTTAATGAAGGATATAGAACTTGCTAATCAGCTACACAATAGTTATAACACTTATATTAGCTACATTGTTACATCTATAGAAAGCTACAACTGCAGAAAACTGGTAAGATGAAGCTGTGCTGAACCGCGCTGAACTTTGCATGTAAAGGGGAGACCTTGAAAGGGTACAGTACGGGAGCTGCTCCCTTAGACACTTTACTTCAGACCTTGGAATAAGCTGGTCCTTAAAAAAAAGAAAAATCCAGAAGAAATTAGCTCATATAGACCAATATCACTCCTAAATTGTGATTACAAAATATTCATGTCTATTTTTAGCATCAAGGCTTAAACCTGTTATTGGATCTTTGATCCATAAAGATCAAGTAGGTTTTATGCCAGGGAGAAACTCTACTCGTAACTTACGTAAACTGCAATTATTATTATTAAATTCATACTATTCACAAGATAAGGAAAAAGAGCATTCCAGAGGAAAGGATGCAGCCATAGTTTCAATCGATGTGGAGAGGGCCTTCGACTCCATTACTTGGGACCATTTATTCTTGGCCTTGAGGGAATATGGAGTCGGGGGGGCCCTTTCCTTCATCTTATACGATCAATTTACAATTCAGCAGGGGCATCGGTCATTATTAATGGAACATCTTCAGAACAATTTCCCCTTCTTAAGGGCTCAAGACAGGGGTGCCCATTGTCTCCATATCTTTTTAATTTGGCTCTAGAGCCCCTTGCGATTCAGTTGAGGAAAGAATTAGACAGGATTAAACTAGGTACCAGAAGAATAACAACACTCTTATATGCTGATGACCTGCTAGTACTATTAACAAACACAAAAAAAATATATACCTTTACTAATACAGATACTACAAGAATTCTGGACTTTTTCAGGCTATAAGATTAATACACTAAAAACAGATTTTTTTGGGCTAAATAAAAATAAGGATTCATACCATTCATTTCCATTCAAAGACGTAAAAGATTCATTTACATACCTAGGGATTAAATTATCGAAAAATTACAAAGAATGGTATGACTTCAATTACCCCCCGATCTTTCTCAAAATAAAGCGGGATATGGAAAAATGGGCAATATTTAAACTTACTATAGCTGGTAAGATTAATTTAATTAAAATGCTTATTTTCCTAAACTGCTCTATTTAATGCAGAACCTTCCAATTCTGATAAAAAAAAGATTTAATTGCTCATAGAAGAGCATGTCTACAATTTATATGGGAAGGGAAAAGAAGATCAATAGCTCTTAAAAAAATGTCCCTCTTTAGAACTGATGGGGGATTTGCCTTACCTGATATAGAAATGTATAATTTATCATGTATATGTAAAATCGCAATAGATTGGTTGGTTAGTGCCGATTATTATGCCGTTCTCCCAGTGGAAGATATGTTAGTATTTCCATATTCTCTTACATCACTTCTCCATACATTACCTGATAAATGGCCTATTAAAACTAGTCAGTTTCCTGTGATTCAGTGTGTAATAATGGCATGGCAGAAAATGCTCAGAATACTAGGTATCAATCCAACCTTCTCTAAATATTTACCTATCACCGGCAATCCTAACTTCATTCCAGCACTAGACTCAAAAATCTTTAGAAATTGGGCATTGAAAGGAATTAAAATGGTACACCAATGTATTGACCTAGAAGCAAAGGTATGTAAATAGTTCTCCGAATTTAAACAAGATTTTGACATTGAAAATAGAGATTTCTTCGCTTTTTTGCAGATACGACATTATATTCAGGAAATCATACAGAATAATATAACATTTGAGACTTGGGATATATTGGAACCTGCTTTAACTTTATTTAATGCTGGTAAATACAGTATCTCAATAATATACAAAATAATTATCTCCTCATTTGGCTGTGAGAATCTTCAAAAGCTAGCAGGTGTATGGCAGATTTCCTCAAAAAGATTACAACAAAGCTTCAATCTAGTAGATAGGGCGACAATTTCTTCATCATGGAGAGAAACACATACCAAATTTATAAATAATGCATATGTTACCCCACAGGTTAAAGCTAAATGGGATAAAACAGAGGGACGCTGTTTGAGATGTAAGGCCATAAATGCAGATCTATATCACTGTTTTTGGGGATGTCCTAAAGTGAAACTATTCTGGCATAAAATAAACAATTGGATTAACAAACTTAATATGACTAATATTCAATTATCTGATAAACAGGTGTTCTTTTTTGCAACACAGGATGAAAAATTATTCAAGAATATTCGCCAATTAAATATTATAATTATAACTGCTAGACTACTGATATTAAAACACTGGAAATCTAAAAAAGCCCCCAGTATTAAGGAATTTATCCAAAAATTAAAAACCAATTAATTATGGAACAATTTGATACATCTGTGAATTCAGAATCTCAAATTAGAAGTTTCTTTTATAAATGGGAAAAAATAACTAAGAGCTTCCCAATAGAAATTCAGAGACAATTAATTGCCCCGAGTAATATCCTTTATAACAGTTTGAAGCGACAGGTGAAGAAGGGGAGGGGAGACGAGGACCGCGGAGAACAGGGAGAGAGAAAAATTATATATATATATATTTTTTTTTTTCTCTCTCGTTATTTAGGTTTTTAGTTTATTTAAGAAAATTGCTATAATTTGTATAATGATTGTAATATAGGAATTCTAAGTGTCACGTGAAATTTCTTTTTCTGATTGGTTAACGAATGTATGTATTATTTGGAATCGTAAATATTTGTTAAAGAATTATTACTTGTTGTAATATGAATATATGTTATACTACTAATGAAATTATAACTGAATTATATTCTGTATGGCAAAAGAAAAAAAATAAATAAATTTCCCATTACCCCTTAAAAAAATAAATTATATATATATATATATATATATATATAATATATATATATATATATATATATATATACATATATATATACTCATAAAATGTAAAAAAATGTTTTTTTAAAAAACTGCTCTGACTTTGAGCGCTCCAGTTTTGTGCCCCACTGCTGGTGCACCCTAAGGCGGTTGCCTAGATGCCTATATGCAAGCGCCGGGTCTGGTGGTGGTTGTGTTTAGCTGTAATTTTCCTCTTACTCATTTACTGTACCCACACATATTATATACTGTTTCTCTCGCCATTAAATGGACTTTCTAAAGATACCATTATTTTCATCATATATCTTATAATTTACTATAATTTTGTTTTATAAAATATGATGAAAAAAAACTTTTTCTAACTTTGACCCCCAAAATCTGTTACACATCTACAACCACCAAAAAACACCAATGCTAAATAGTTTCTAAATTTTGTCCTGAGTTTAGTAATACCCAATGTTTACATGTTCTTTGCAAGTTATAGGGCAATAAGTACAAGTAGCACTTTGCTATTTCCAAACCATTTTTTTTCTCCAAAATTAGCTATAGTTAAATTGTAAAACTGATATCTGTCAGGAATCCCTGAAAAACCCTTCACATGTATATATATTTTTTTAGACAACCCAAAGTATTGATCTAGGCCCATTTTGGTATATTTCATGCCACTATTTCACCGCCAAATGCGATTAAAAACAAAAAAAAGTTAATTTTTTCACAAACTTTAGGTTTCTCACTGAAATTATTTACAAACAGCTTGTGCAATTGGTTGTAAATGCTTCTCTGGGATCCCCTTTATTCAGAAATAGCACACATATATGATTTTGGCATTGCCTTTTGGTAATTACAAGGCCGCTAAATGCTGCTGCGCACCATACGTGTATTATGCCCAGCAGTAAAGGGGTTAATTAGGGAGCTTGTAGGGTTCATTTTAGCTTTAGTGTAGTGTAGTAGACAACCCAAAGTATTGATCTAGGCCCCTTTTGGTATATTTCATGCCACCATTTCACCGCCAAATGCGATAAAAAAAAATCGTTCCTTTTTTCACAATTTTATTTTTCTCACTGAAATTATTTACAAACAGTTAGTGCAATCATGGCACAAATGCTTGTAAATGATTCTCTGGGATCCCCTTTCTTTAGAAATAGCAGACATATATTGCTTTGGCATCGCTTTTTGCTAATTAGAAGGCTGCTAAATGCCACTTCGCACCACACTTGTATTATGCCCATCAGTTAAGGTGTTAATTAGGTTGCTTGTAGGGTTAAATTTAGCTTTAGTTAGAGATCAGCCTCCCACCTGACACATACTACTGTCTGCCAGTACCCAGTTTCCTCAAAAACAATGGCTTTTTTTATAATGTTGTGGCTCTCTCTGCATTGGTGGCTAACAAAAGGTATTGCAGTGATGCCTCAATATTGAGTCATCACTGCAATACCTTGAAAGCGGCTGGAAGTGATCACGATTGCTGCCACTGCTTGAAACCCCAGAGGTCGTGTCAGGCACGTCCTTGGTCGTTAACGGTTAAATAAAAAAAAAAAAAGAAAAACACAACTTGTGAAGGAACAATCAAGTTGCAAAAAGATGCAGCCGGATTCAATTTTTAAAACCTTATGCTTGCTAGGTAGCTGAGCTAAAAATTAAATTACTATAGCTGACTTGGCAGAAAGACCCTGTCTCCCTAACACTCTTTTTTATATTTGTGTACAAAGCAAGGGAAACCATGATATTCTGTCCCAGGGCCATATACATTTTTTTTTTTTTTAAACAAAAGTGCCCACAATATAGCTATATGGCAGTCTATACATACAAAAAAAATGCACACAAAAGGAAGGGGAGTAGTGAGTATCTGTAACAGGGCTATACATACACACATAAATAGATAAGCATTGTACTCTGAGGGGAACCGGCTTCAACATAGACTGAAAACCCCTTTCACTGAAGAAATCATGCACATCTTCATGGTTCAACCACTTCCAACAGAGGCAAAGTAATGACTAAGGTATGTGTGCCTCCCCCTTGTGGTAGGAATGTAGTTCCCATGAGTAATGGATTGTGGACTCTCACCAGCTATATGAAAGAAAAGAAAAACTGGAGACAAAAAAGAAAAAAAAAATCTCGCTCCCTGCCCATCCACCAAACTCAAAAGAAACCAAATAGCTCATGTCATAGAAGGCGTCCAGCAAGGATTTAATTCGACCATCCAATCTGTCCATATTAACATGGACAGACACACTGTTGATTTCCTGTAAAAAGAGTATCATTCCATATAATATATGTAACTCATATCAACTACTGTATTACAAGTTGAAGGTGCCAGCTGTCTCCAGGCCTTGGCAATGGGCAATTTGACAGCCATTAACAAGTAAGCACAAAAAAATTCATGGTACTTGGGTAAACAGAAAAGAAATTCCACAGAACAGAAACAGAACAGAAATTCCACAGGGGCCTCAATTTGGGGCATGCCCAGCAAACATGCAGAGAATCTCTCACTACTCCAAAACCTCTCCATCAAAGAGACAAGGAGCTATCAATCTTAAATAGCCTGAGTGAAGTAGTAAACCTTTGCCATGTCTGCAAAGGTAAAGCAAAATGTAATGTGTGTTCCCAAGCTAAGAATGGACTAGATTTATCTGCTGGCTTGGCTACCTCCATCAAAGTGTAATGCAACAACAATGGTCTATAGAGTTTCCCACCCTCTCCCCACTTGCTTTCCCAAACCGCCTTAGCTCTAGTTGACTTAGTATTAAATCCCCAACTAACAAAATACTCTTAAGGTGGATATGTTCAAATATCAAGAGTTTTGGAGGTGAAGACTCTACACAGAGTCTCTCTAATGATAGAAACTGACCCTGGGAAATGAAGTCAGAATTTAAGGATTGTGGATGGAGGAGGGATAAAGGGCTACATTGGGATAACGTTGAATTCAATCCCATAAACTAAGATACTCCTTAAAAGGGATACTAAACCCAATTTTTAATGATTCAGATAGAGCATGCAATTTAAAGCAACTTTCTAATGTACTCCTAATATCAATGTGTCTTCATGCTATTTAAAAAGCAGCAAGGTAAAGCTTAGGAGCCAGCCCATTTTTGGTTCAGCACCTGGGTAGTGCTTGTTGATTGGTGGCTAAATGTAGCCACCAGTCAGCAAGTGCTACCAAGGGTGCTGAACCAAAAATGGGCCAGCTTGTAAGCTTCTTACATTCCTGCTTTTTCAAAAAAAGATACCAAGAAAACAAAGAAAATTTTATAAAAGGAGTAAATTAGAAAGTTGTTTAAAATTGCATGCTCTATCTAAATAATGAAAAATAAAATTTGAGTTCAGTATCCCTTTAACTGTTTGGTTAATTATTTGTGCATGGCTTATCTGAAGTAGAGACTTTAGGTTGCAGTGCTCTGTGGGCTCTCTCTATAATATGTTCACCGACGCCAATATCAAATTGACCAATTAGTTCCTAAAAAAAGTTTCTGGGTATTTGTAATACTATTTACATATGCACTATGTAAAGTTGTACTATATGACATGCCAATAAAAGCGTTTTCAACAACAAAAAAAGCTTCTGGAACTCCCGGAAACTGAAGTTTCTCCAGGACCTATCCTCCATTTGGCTGATTTGGTTGGCTAAAGATTGTGAGTATGAGAGGAGACTAGTGTTTCCAATGCAAGATCATCCTGCTTGTGCTCAAGCGCATCAACTCTTTCCCCAATCTCAGCTATATCCTTACTTAATTCAGCAGAATTTCAATGTATAACTTGAGTAAGCAATTCAGTCTGGGCTGCAAGAATCTCTTACCGAGTATTTCCACTGATAAAATGATTGCTGGATTGAGATTTCTCATCTGGATATTCGGGTTTACAAGGACCCCCTTCAGCCTCCATTATAGAATCCCTTTGATTTTGGGAGAAATTATCCATTACAGTCCTCTCGATTGTACTAGGAGTTTTAGGTTTCTTATGTGAGGTATGATGAAAATCTCTGTGGACAAGAGACTAGGAAGAAATATAAAATCACCAGGTTTGGTTGCATTAGCCAATCATGGTGGGCAACCTGGGTTCTATCATACACTGTAAAGGTCTTTTACCTCATGAATGCACAATATCATCCAGAGCTCATTGCGTACGTCACTTTTCATGCAATCATGTGACCGCAGTCAATTCAGAGCCGGAGACAGCATCTATAACATAGGCATGCACTACTTACCTATGAAGACCTGTCAAATGTCTTCATTAATAGCAGTGCGCATGTGTTATCTGGCAAATTTAACTGTGCATGCTTTGTGGAAGTGCATTTGATTAATTTAAATATGTAAATTAGAAGGCATTGATAGGACTGTTACACAGCATGTCGGACAGCCCATAAATGTGGGCTGTCATTTGTTACGTCATTATGGGGTTGTAAATATATATTTTAAATAACTTGGAGGCTTCGTTTAAAAAAATAATAAATAAATAGGATTTGTTATACAGTAACTAAATATATCAATTGATCTGTGCGTTTTAATGTTGCATCTAACAACAAAGTTTTATAATCCTTTAAGTCTGTACAGTCCAATATCTGAAATGGGACTAGACCTGCCTACCCCCCTTTCGCTGATATTATTCTCCCTTAAGATAGAAATACTTGAAGCTGAAGTGATTTAGCTCAACAGCAGTTAAAGGTATACGGATAGGACATAACATAAAAAGTTATTGTTTGCTCATGGCATTCTATTCACTCTAACTTTATCCTCAACCTCCATTCTAGCCCTTCTATGCATCCTGAAGGAGTAAAAATCTTGTCCCAATGTCATTAATAATATCTAAACCCATTTATTCCCAGTTACATTAAACTTAATACTGTATTTATGATGTTGTATCAATTAAAATACCTAGGGACCTTTCTTACATCTTAGCTGTCTGAGTTATTCAATCTTAGTTAGAAAAAGTAACATACAAACAATAGCAGAGAGTTATTGAGTTGGTACTCTATGGGACACCTATTGTGGTTGGGAAGGATAAATGCCATTAACAAGTCCATATTACCTAATATTTTATACGTGTCAAGGACTACCTTTTTGCCTTACCTGTTACCTCTCATAAGAGGTCTGTCATTAGTTAATTTGTTTGGGCATAAACTAAGCCACTGGTTTTCAAACATGTCTTCAGGCCTCCCTAAGAGGTGAAATTTTCAGAATTACCTTGGGTGAGAGCAGATAAAATAACCACTAATCAGCTGATTATTTCACCTGTACGCTAGTTAAGATATCCTCAAAATCTTCATAAATTAAAAGAGACGCGCTCAACCTGGAAACGAACAATAGCATAACAATAGCATAATACCACCACCAACGAAGCAGCCTCTTTTTGCTCAACATGTGCCTTTCCCAGAGAAGAACCTTCCTGTAGCATATCAGTCTGATCCTGACTTAAAGGGACAGTCAACACCAGAATTTTTGTTGTTTAAAAAGAAAGATAATCCCTTTATTACCCATTCCCCAGGTTTGCACAACCAACACAGTTATATTAATATACTTTCTTTTATGTAATTAGCAAGAGTCCATGAGCTAGTGACGTATGGGATATACATTCCTACCAGGAGGGGCAAAGTTTCCCAAACCTCAAAATGCCTATAAATACACCCCTCACCACACCCACAAATCAGTTTTACAAACTTTGCCTCCTGTGGAGGTGGTGAAGTAAGTTTGTGCTAGATTCTACGTTGATATGCGCTCCGCAGCAGGTTGGAGCCCGGTTTTCCTCTCAGTGTGCAGTGAATGTCAGAGGGATGTGAAGAGAGTATTGCCTATTTGAATTCAATGATCTCCTTCTACGGGGTCTATTTCATAGGTTCTCTGTTATCGGTCGTAGAGATTCATCTCTTACCTCCCTTTTCAGATCGACGATATACTCTTATATATACCATTTCCTCTACTGATTCTCGTTTCAGTACTGGTTTGGCTTTCTACTACATGTAGATGAGTGTCCTGGGGTAAGTAAGTCTTATTTTCTGTGACACTCTAAGCTATGGTTGGACACTTTTATATAAAGTTCTAAATATATGTGTTTAAACATTTATTTGCCTTGATTCAGGATGTTCAACGTTCCTTATTTTCAGACAGTCAGTTTCATATTTGGGATAATGCATATAAATAATTCAATTTTTTCTTACCTTAAAATTTGACTTTTTTTCCTGTGGGCTGTTAGGCTCGCGGGGGCTGAAAATGCTTCATTTTATTGCGTCATTCTTGGCGCGGACTTTCTTGGCGCAAAAAATTTCTTGTCATTTCCGGCGTCATACGTGTCGCCGGAAGTTGCGTCATTTTTTTGACTTTTTTGCGCCAAAAAATGTCGGCGTTACCGGATGTGGCACCATTTTTGGCGCCAAAAGCATTTAGGCGCCAAATAATGTGGGCGGCTTTTTTGGCGCTAAAAAATTTGAGCGTCATTGTTGTCTCCACAATATTTAAGTCTCATTATTTATTGCTTCTGGTTGCTAGAAGCTTGTTCATTGGCATTTTTTTCCCATTCCTGAAACTGTCATTTAAGGAATTTGATCAATTTTGCTTTATATGTTGTTTTTTCTATTACATATTGCAAGATGTCTCAGATGGACACTGAATCAGAAGCCACTTCTGGAAAAACGCTTAACTGAGTTTCAGTTCTACCAAAGCTAAGTTCATTTATTTTAAATGTTATAAATGTTTATCTTTATCTATGGTTTGTAATAAGTTATTATGTTATACTTTTACATGCGGAATCCATTAGTATTTATGCTTTATATATTTTCTTTTCTTACATGAAATATTTAGAAGATTTATAAGAAATATTTTTCTGATTCTATGTTAAAGGCTTTGTCTGACTTCGTGCCTTCTAATAAAATTTTTAGGTCTTTTTCACTTCTTTTTTAATTATTGAAGTTTTAAATGACCAACAACATACTGATTTATCCTTCTCTGATGATGTTTTTTTCTCTTTCAGAAATTTTCTTCATCAGATATTGACACTAACAAATCTACTTTTTTATTATTTTTCTATTATTAAAGTACATTTGTTCTTTGTTGAAAAGGTGTTGATTATTTTGGATATTAAGGTAACTAGTTCTTTAAGACTAGCTGACATTATTTCTGCCTATTTATTTCTTCTGTGTTTTCAGAGGTTTTCTTTCCAATTCCCTATACTAGGGAATGGAATAGGCTGAGAATTTTCTTTTATTCCTTCTTCAAAGGTTTTAAACTATATTCTTTGCCAGCAGTTAAAATTCAATTTGGAGGGTTCTCCAATTTATTGGGGCTATCTCTAATTCTACTAATTATGCTATTGTTTCTATAGCAAAATAGTATTTATTTTCCTTTAGATAGTTGTATCTTATTTATGGAAAATTATTTAGTTTCAGGTACTTTTCTTGGTCCTGTGATTTATTTGGATATTGCAATTGCTTCATTTTCTCTGTTTACTTTAAGATCAAGTATCAGATTATGATTTATTTTAGCATTGTTAAAGGGACAACATTTACTAGACTAGGTGCTGTTGCATTTGTCTTGTTGTTTTGCATTTATTGATTATGCAAGTCCACTGTATTGGCTGGTCCTTTAAACTGGACTATCATGCTAATAATTTCATTTGTGTCTTCATTTTATTGAATATTTTCGCAAATAAGGGTTAATCTATGTCTTTAGCTTTTTTAGCTAGAAGAATTTTGTGATTTTTAAAAAAAAAAAAAAAAATCCATATTTTCTTTGTTCTAAGATAATCAATTCTTAACTGTTACTCTGGGCTTCAAGATTGAGTTCTAAGACTAAAACTTTAAGCTTATACTGGTTTGGTTGTTCTTATTAAGGAACGAATTCCTGAGTTCTTTCCCAAGTAACATGTCTATAATTGGAGTTCGAAATCAGCTCCCTAATTTTGCGATGTACGTGCCGTATTCCAGCTTGGCTGGTAAGGGGCAGGTTAAGGCTTCTTTGAAATTTATTTTGTCCAAATTTCTTTGATTTTATTCCAGTAAGGCTAACACTTTCTTTAACTGTGTTTCTGTCCTATATATTTTGGGTACTGTTGAAGCATGGCTGGGCACCCATGGGGTTCAAGCGCTGTTCAGACCTGGAATCTTCTGGGGCATTTTTTCCAGTTCCTTTTGAGGAACCGGTTTTTGGAGTTTTATTCAAACAATTTTGCCTTTTTATGGTCATTGATAGCATTATTTGTTTTCATTAGATACAATAAATGCATATTTTCATTTTTCTGTTTTCATTCAGATTATTTTCTGAGGATGCGGAATCTCATATGATTCACTTGCTCTTCAGGACATAGTTAGAGGATCTTTTTTCAAAAGCTCTTGATTCCTCACACAAGGGTCACCTTTTTTAGGTTTCCAGATAGTTTGTGTCACTGTCCTTGTCTCTATCAGACAAGGGATAATGTTATTGGGTTCCGTCTATCGGTACCTTTAGTCTCTATTATTTCCTTCAGTTGCTATATATGCATAGAAGTTTTAGGTCTTATGGCCACAGCATTGGATTCAATTCCCTTTGCTCATTTTCACTAGAAAGAACCTTTCCAGTCTTTTATAAGTGTTGTTTCTTCAAGAACATGGTTGGAGGATCAATTTACCAAAAGTTTGTTTGATTCCTCAGACAAGGGTAACCTTTTTAGGTTTCCTGATAGATTCAGTGTTCTTGATTCTGTCTCTGACGGACAAGAGGCGTCTGAAATTGGTTTCAGCTTATCGAAACCTTCAGTCTCAATCTTTCCCTTCGGTAGCCTTATGCATGGAAATTCTAGGTCTTATGACTGCTGCATTGGACGCGATCCCCTTTGCTCGTTTTCACATGCGACCTCTTCAGCTCTGTATGCTGAACCAGTGGTGCCGGGATTATACAAAGATATCTCAATTAATATCTTTAAAACCGATTGTTCGACACTCTCTGACGTGGTGGACAGACCACCATCGTTTAGTTCAGGGGGGCTTCTTTTGTTCTTCCAACCTAGACTGTGATCTCAACAGATGCAAGTCTGACAGGTTGGGGAGCTGTATGGGGGTTTCTGACAGCACAAGGGGTTTGGGAATCTCAGGAGGCGAGATTACCAATCAACATTTTGGAACTCCGTGCAATTTTCAGAGCTCTTCAGTCGTGGCCTCTTCTAAAGAGAGAGTCGTTCATTTGTTTCCAGACGGACGATGTCACAACCGTGGCATATGTCAATCATCAAGGAGGAACTCACAGTCCTCTGGCTATGAAAGAAGTCTCTCGAATACTTGTATGGGCGGAATCCAGCTCCTGTCTAATTTCTGCGGTTCATATCCCAGGTATAGACAATTGGGAAGCGGATTATCTCAGTCGCCAAACGCTACATCCGGGCGAATGGTTTCTTCACCCAGAGGTATTTCTTCAGATTGTTCAAATATGGGGACTTCCAGAAATAGATCTGATGGCTTCTCATCTAAACAAGAAGCTTCCCAGGTATCTGTCCAGATCCAGGGATCCTCAGGCGGAAGCAGTGGATGCATTGTCACTTCCTTGGAAGTATCATACTGCTTATATCTTTCCGCCTATAGTTCTTTTTCCAAGATTCTAAAGGAGCGTTCGTTTATTTTGCTGGTGGCTCCAGCATGGCCTCACAGGTTTTGGTATGCGGATCTTGTCCGGATGGCCACTTGCCAACCGTGGATTCTTCCGTTAAGACCAGACCTTCTATCGCAAGGTCCTTTTTTCCATCAGGTTCTCAAATCCTTAAATTTGAAGGTATGGAGATTGAACGCTTGATTCTCAGTCATAGAGGTTTCTCTGACTCTGTGATTAATACTATGTTACAGGCTCGTAAAACTGTATCTAGGAAGATATATTATCGAGTCTGGAAGATTTACATTTCTTGGTGTTTTTCTCATCATTTTTCTTGGCATTCTTTTAGAATTCCTAGAATTTTACAGTTTCTTCAGGATGGTTTGGATAAGGTTTGTCTGCAAGTTCCTTGAAAGGTCAAATCTCTGCTCTTTCTGTTCTTTTTCACAGAAAGATTGCTAGTCTTCCTGATATTCATTGTTTTGTACAAGCTTTGGCTCGTATAAAACCTGTTATTAAGTCAATCTCTCCTCCTTGGAGTTTGAATTTGGTTCTGGGGGCTCTTCAAGCTCCTCCGTTTGAACCTATGCATTCGCTGGACATTAAATTACTTTCTTGGAAAGTTTTGTTTCTTTTGGCCATCTCTTCTGCTAGAAGAGTTTCTGAATTATCTGCTCTTTCTTGTGAGTCTCTTTTTCTGATTTTTCATCAGGATAAGGCGGTGTTGCGAACTTCTTTTAAATTTTTACCTAAGGTTGTGAATTCTAACAACATTAGTAGAGAAATTGTGGTTCCTTCATTGTGTCCTAATCCTAAGAATTCTAAGGAAAAGTCGTTGCATTCTTTGGATGTAGTTAGAGCTTTGAAATATTATGTTGAAGCTACTAAGGATTTCCGAAAGACTTCTAGTCTATTTGTTATCTTTTCCGGTTCTAGGAAAGGTCAGAAGGCTTCTGCCATTTCTTTGGCATCTTGGTTAAAATCTTTGTTTCATCATGCCTATGTCGAGTCGGGTAAAACTCCGCCTCAAAGGATTACAGCTCATTCTGCTAGGTCAGTTTCTACTTCCTGGGCGTATAGGAATGAAGCTTCAGTTGATCAGATTTGCAAAGCAGCCACTTGGTCTTCTTTGCATACTTTTACTAAATTCTACCATTTTGATGTGTTTTCTTCTTCTGAAGCAGTTTTTGGTAGAAAAGTACTTCAGGCAGCTGTTTCAGTTTGATTATTCTGCTTATAATTTCAGTTTTTTTCATTATAAGATTTAAACTTTATTTTGGGTGTGGATTTTTTTCAGCGGAATTGGCTGTCTTTATTTTATCCCTCCCTCTCTAGTGACTCTTGCGTGGAAGATCCACATCTTGGGTAGTCATTATCCCATACGTCACTAGCTCATGGACTCTTGCTAATTACATGAAAGAAAACATAATTTATGTAAGAACTTACCTGATAAATTCATTTCTTTCATATTAGCAAGAGTCCATGAGGCCCACCCTTTTTTGTGGTGGTTATGATTTTTTTGTATAAAGCACAATTATTCCAATTCCATATTTTTTATGCTTTCGCACTTTTTTCTTATCACCCCACTTCTTGGCTATACGTTGTAACAGGCTTTCATTAACCCTGTGATACACCTGTGCTTGTAAATGTAATTTTTAGTTAACAATGCATAACTTTGCAAATAAACTTTGTTTATAGCATGCTTGTCTCAATAAAAGCTGCTATTTAAGTGTTAGATTGCAAATTAATATTGCTATTCACTTGATAAATATGCCAACAGTAAGAAATACATTCTTTCAGAAAGACACTTATAACTTACTATAAATGTTAGATTTCTTTTAAATCTATCATGTACAGCTTCTATACATAAAGACTGTACCTTGCTATAAAAGCCTGTTCACATAAATTGTGAAAAATATAATCTTTAATATGCTTATTTTGCAATATATGTATGATTATATTCAAATATATGTACAATGTGTACAATGTATAACTGAATACTTTTATATGTTTAAACAAAAGTTTTTTACAATATAAAAGGTTTTTATTATCTGTCTGCTAACATACTAAACAACTAACTAGTTCTAACATAAGATGTTATGTGATTTAAAATGGAGGTTTATTCAACCTTGAATTTATAGCTCTAAAATGGATGCTCCTTGCAATTTAAAGTGCGTATGTCTAAACTCTTGTATAACAGATTATCAAGGCCACATTGTTGAAGATAGAAAAAGCTAGACAAGTTTTGTTGATGTTAAAATGATGCTAAAAATACATATAAAAAGAAAACAATAAATGATGACGTCATCCAAATAAAAAAACTATAAAAACACCTTGTTGTAAACATGAGGCAGGTGACTGACAGGATATTATAGAGCATTTCTAAGGATAAGATTTGGTTGCAAAGAAGTCATTTCGAGTGGTATGTAACAATTGTTATTGAAAGCAAGTTTAAACTAATAGTCTTTAACTCTGTGTGTATATTGGATTTAAATTAATTTAATTTTATATTACTTCTGTAAGCTGATTTTTCTGTACAATAAAAATTTATTTTTAAACAATGTTATCTTCTCAAGTACCATTTCTTTATTGTACTCAAAACTTTATTTGTAAGAAATGAGACCTGTTTCACTGATATAATATTTAAAGTTCAGTGCTTGGAATTTATATTTCAATATAACTGTGCTTTAAGACCTTATAAGTGAATTAGGTGTGAACCACTACAATTGGCGTCCCTGGGTGTTTTGAGAGGTAATATATGTTTTATAATAATTATTATAATTTTACCTGGGTCCCCTCACACGTGAGGGAAGGTGCTAAAGTATCATGGCTAATCAGGATTTGCAGAATCTTTTAAAACTCAATTATGTGTTTAAAATGCAGAATGGTAGAGTCATTGGAAATTATGAGGTTATTGCTTTGGAGATACAGTTATGGTTTAATTCATTTAAACTTTGCTAATGCTGCTGGAGTAGTTTTGCAACAACCTATATATCACACTATAGATGCAGATTTTGATCCTGCAACAAATAGAAATACAAATGTTTTTTATGATGGTATAGTAGAGATTTTAGGCAGACCTCCTGTTATTGCTACAGGAATACAAAAACATTGCCCTAAAAGCTTTAGCCTGAATTGAGATGTGGGGTGCTCCTAGATCTAGTTAGTACAGTCCAGTAAAGGGAAAATAAATAATACCAGCTGCAGAATATGAGCAAGCTGAGAGGGAAAACCTTTTTAATGTGATACAATTTTTAGGTTATATGTAAGCTCAGGTTTTAAATAGTGAAAATGTCTGGAGTGTCCGGCAAATAGCAAGTTTTTTTTTTTTTTTTTTGATGAAGCTGCAGGAATTCTTAAATGAAATATAAAAACAACAATTGGAGTGATGCCACGCAATCCGAAGGACATAGCTTTGTGGTTAAATGACAGAGTTCATGCATTAGCTGGAGTTTATCCAACTTATTATCTTCCACAAAATAGAACATTAGTTAATGCTATTTTATTATCTGGTTTGTGTGTTTATATATTTGAGGCAAGGAAGTGGAATTCAGTGATTTATGCATATCATGTAAAGACACAAGGCAAAGATACTTTGGCTTCACTTGCTGATATTTTAGGAATGATGAATATAAATAGTGGCATTGTAGCAGCATATTTATTAGAGCTGAGATTTACAATTAAAATAATCATGACATGGTTGTTTAAAGCCAAATGTTAAAGGACAAGGCTTAATTTTGGATATAGAGAGACAAATACTCTCTGTACCTATAGCAGAGAGACCTAAATAAATGCCTGATATATATTAAGACTTACTTATACACTTGTAGGTAAGGACCTGACTGGAGATGCACTAGTAACTTCAAATAGCAGAGAAAAGGAAAGGAGAAATGATTTTCCAGCAAAGGAAAAACAGAGCTCAGTTTGTAAAAAAAAAAAAAAAAAGAATGCAAGAGAACAATATCCACAGAAACAAACTAAATTTAACCCTCCACTACCTTACTCCCAAGCACCTCCATCTTACACCAATGAAAATCAGTTTATTACTATTTAGAGCAAATCTTCAGATTTGCCTTATGAGGTATTTCCTTGCAGGACATTGAAACCATTTAAAAAAAAAAAAAAAAAAAAAAACTCCAGATCGGTATGGATTTGGAGATGGTAGTGTAAGATATAGAGGAAAAGGTGCAGGGGGTCAGGATAGATATCAGGAGGGTGAGATTCATTCTACTGAAAGGGGTGAAATTTCAGTTGCCCCAGCTAATACTAAAAAAGTAGGGCAAATAGAGAAATCACTACCAGACATCCCAGAAGAGTCTGAAGGTGAATGAAGTAAATTAACAGTAGATTATGGGGGAGAGACTTATGAGGGGTATTTAGATACACAAGCATAAATATCTTTAGTACAATCAGATATGTTAAAAGAAGATGTATTAGCAAATATAACTATACAGACTTTAAAAGGTTAAGGTACTTATCCCTCATGTAATACACAGGTAAAAATAAATAGTAAAAGAGTGCACTTAGAATTAGTTCAGCATCGTAAGCTTGATTCTGATTTTCTTATAGCTTATAAGGATGTAGCACATTTTATTTCATTGCAGCTGGAAGATGAACTTCCTTTCACTACTAGAGTTGTGGAATAAGCATTTATGAAAATGCAATTAGATCATACTGCAGTATCTGTTGTTAGAAACTTAGATTTTTGCTTAAAGAAAAATGTTAAAATATTTCAGAAGTGGGAAAATCAGGTTGGACATCGTAAAGGTATCAGTCATTATATTGCTACAGGCACAGTAGTTCCTAAGAAACAGGCACAGTATAAAATCAATGGTGTAGCCATTCCCTATATACAGACAGTCATTGGTGATTTACTTAAACAAGGAGTACTAAAAGAACAGTACAGTCAAATGAACTCAGCAGTCTACCCTGTTCCCAAACCGGATGGTTCTTGGTTAATGGTATTAGACTATAGAGAAGCTAACAGAGTTACACCAAGGGTGACAACACAAAATACACATACACCTTTTATTTTACACAAATTGCAAAGGAAAACTTTTAAGACAAAGTCAGACTTGGCAAATGGATTTTGGAGTCATCCTATTACTCCAGATAGTTACTGGATAACAGGTTTTACTTGGAGAGGCAAAACTTTGGTATTTACCCGATTACCTCAGGGATTTTTGAATTCGAGTGCGTTATTT
Organism: Bombina bombina; assembly: GCF_027579735.1. Lineage (NCBI taxonomy): Eukaryota > Metazoa > Chordata > Amphibia > Anura > Bombinatoridae > Bombina > Bombina bombina. Next base: position 152,852,158 of record NC_069504.1, read on the forward strand.
ACTTCAGATGTAGTCAATTTATTGTCTAAATTTCCAGAAGTGGAGGTATATGTAGATGACATATATTTTTCACATGATAGTAAGGAGTAACACATAGCAGTGTTGGATCAGGTTTTGACTATATTACATGCTGCAGGTTATGTAGTATCTCTTAAGAAATCTCAAATTGCAGGACATGTTGTTGCTTTCTTGGGATTTGAAATTTCTGAAAGGGGGAGAGGATTATCTGATAATTATAAAGAAAAAATAGCAGCTTTAACACATTCACAAAAAACAAAAAACAAAAAAAAAAAACAATTAAGTAGTATAATTTGTTTACTTAATTATGCAATGTTTTTCATAATCATAATCAGTAATCTTGACACAGAGTTAAATGCTTGCTTGAATAAAACCAGACCTAATCCACCTGGTTATCCTAAAACATATCTTTATGAATTAAAAGACAAACATTGTATGGTTAAGATTGGAGACTAACAATTGATTATTCCCCCTGTCATAGACAGATGGAACATAACAGAGATGGCCCATTCTAGTATTGGACATCCTCATTTAGGGCGAGATAAAGTCTTATTTACCCTAAAGTCAAAATATTGGTGGCCTAATATGAAGGAAACGGTCATAAGAGTTATAGGGAGTTGTAAAGCATGTCTCCTTGTTAGTAATCCAAATCACTATAAACAACCATACATTGTTAAATAAATTCATAATAAGCCATTTGATCTGATTTATTTAGATCACATAGGGCCTTTACCTACTTCACATGGGTATAAATATGTGTTAGTATATGTTGATGCTTGTACAAGGTTCATATGGTTATACCCTGTTAAAAGTGCCACGGCTAGTACCACGCTTGATAGTCTCAATTCCTTAGTAAGTATTGGTAAACCTAAAGCCCTACACTCAGATGCTGGATCAGCTTTAACATCTACTCAAGCACAAGAGTGGGCTAAGTCTTTTGATATAAAATGGGAAATCAGTGCACCTTATCATCCCCAAAGTAGTGGGGTTGTTGAAAGGAAAAATGCTGAGGTAAAACGATTGTTAACCAAGTTACTAACTAACCGCCCAAAACAGTGGTATCCCCTGTTAACTTATGTACAAGTAGGTTTAAATAATATACCTTCTGTTATTACTGGGAAAACACCTTATGAATTGTTATATGGTATACCTATGAATACAATGTTTAATACTAAGTACCTTTCTGCACCAGGGAGATTAGAGCAATTATCTATTTTACAAGAAATACGTGATTGTTTTGCACGACCTGCTTTTACACCTAACCTTTTATGAGCTTGGACACCACAGGTTGGTCAGTTTGTCCAGGAAAGAGTACAAGCAGCAAAACCTTTATGGCCAAGGTGGAAACCTACAAAGGTAAAGCATGTCATTAACCTAAGGACTTTGATTATAGAAGACAAACAAGGAAAAGACAGAATTGTCAGCATTGATAACTTAAAACCAGCTTCTAAATTTGAGTTAGAAGATGACAAACCCTCTGACTTACTCTCAGTGGGTTACTCTGAATGAAGCAAACCGGATTAATAATCAATTTCAAATGATGCCATTTTCTTCAAATCCAGAGACTATAGCACCTTTTATTATTATGATGTTGAAGAAGGTGATCAAATAACTGAAGTAGATTCATTTGATACACCAACACCAGTTACAAGATCTAATCCTGTTTTACCTATCATAAATACTATGCTATCAGCACGAACACTGATACAACTACAAGGACTGAAAATGTTAAAGAACTTGTTCAATTATAAAAACCTTAAAATATTGAGATATACAGTACTGATACTTTTTATACTTCTCCTTATCTTGATATCAACCTGCATGGTAGTTTTTCGTCTACAGTGGAATAATCTTGCAAAGAGACCTAGAGCTGTTCTGGCATGGAATCAAACAAAGGCTCAAGAGGATGCTGTACCAACGATATCAAGACTAAAAAGAGCTGAACATTACAATCTGCAACCTGTAGAAATAAAGATGAATGGGCTACTGCAAAGAATTTATTGGAAACCATTTCCAAAAACTATAATACAAAAGCAAAAAGTATTAGGAATATCTCAAGTCGTATTGATAGATTCAACAGTAATATCAAAGAAAGCAAAGATCACAACTCAAATGGGAAGAAAATTGGTAAAAGATCACATAAATGGGCAAATGGAAATGATACAAGCAAAGACTTTGGAATATGATTTGCCTTTGCAAGAATACTGGAAACAAAAGACATACAGAGAAAAAATGTGTTTTTCAACATTTGCACATTGCTATTATGTGGACTTTCAAGGGACAAGGAGATGGCCTGCAAATGAAATAAAAGCAGATCAATGTCCACGTCCTGGGATTACAATTGACAAAGTCAAGTATAAAGAATATCCTATTTTTTATCTAAACACAGGACAATTAACTCAAAAAGGCTTCTTTCCTGAAAATCACACAGATCCTCGCATTGCATTCTGGGAAAATGCAGAGGAGGAGGAATACAGGTTTCCTGGAGGAGTAAAATCATATAATGGAGCAGTGTTTTATACTAACACACTTTATTCAGAATGGTGGACACCAGAGTTACATACAGATGAAGGATACCTGCAACTATTTGAGAAACTTCAGCTTGAAGTAGTGGATCAACAGACAGGAAGACTGCGAGAGCAAGCATTACCTACAGAATGGAATTAGAAAGGAAAAGATGAAATGTTTTTGAATCTAAAAGAATGGGATATGTGTACAAAGCCAAGATATGCAGCTTTCTTAAATACAATGTATTACAGTCACTCATGCAAAGAAAAGAACACTCTTTGTAATATAACAGTTGAAGATCTAATTAAAAAGGGCATTTATGTCTTGGAAACAGACTATACATGTACATCCTGCTGTTTATACCTCAGGAAGTCAGGAAAGTATTTTCGTTTTCAACCTAAAGATATTGATAAGGGTATGCCAGGGTTTTGGTGCGTGACAAAACATCACATTATTAACAAAAATAATGTAATATATTCCCTGTTTCAGAAATGTCTCATAGATAAAATATCCAGTAAATGTAGTAATTGCAAGTATGAAACTACAAATGGATGTAAATATAACAGTTGATGACATACCATGTAAATATGCTAAATGTTATAAGCAAAATGTGACAGATATGACTTATGATGAAGCTGTTTGGGGAACAAATAATATATTTGATAATGTAACATATATTACAATAGAGAATATAATTCCAGATGATTGTAATACAGAAGAAAAAACAAATAAAAGGCATTTAATGTCTAATGCTGAAGTTCAGATATTGACAGGGCATTTATTAAGTGATGCAGTATTAATTGTCAGTGAAATTTCAGATATTAATGATGAAGACGTAAAGAGAGGATTGATGATCTTAACAGATCACATGATAAAAATGCTAACTGCAGTGATGTCTGATTTTACAATGGTAGATGAAGAAATGAAAGCAGTAACAATACTAAATTATTATTTTTTTTTTATTTTTTTTATTTTTTTTTATTGAGGTTCAGAATGAGGCATACATATAGTGTAATAAACAAAACGTCACAATAAGAAATAACAGGTAAATTATAACATTGGTTTGAAAAGAAACACAGTGCATACCTGAGACAATAATTCAAAATAATATTGTGAAAGTACAATGCCTAGTAAACTGTAGGCTCCCTAGATGATAAGAGAGGCCACTCTTGGACCTCAGCCAGTAGTATATGGGCATATATAGGGGGCTATTTCAAGTATAATAGACCACTTTTGGATCTACAAATGAGAACCTCTTTTTTTTTTTTTTTTATAGGAATATAATAGAATGCGATAACTGTTAACTGTGAAAAGGACACAATAAACTTGGTGCTAAACTTTATTGTATAAACAAACTGGTTAGTTAATGAAAAGGTGCTTGCTATGGACAGGGGGTATAACTGTGGACCTGGAGATCCCAGTTTTGACATTGGTGAATAAGGAGTATCCAAATTCCAAGCATATGGGCTTCACAAGTTAGATGGGATTTTGAGATTGCTTAAAATTACTTAAGGACTGAGTAACTACCAGTCCATGTAGTATATTAACGAATGTACAGGCTATTCCCGTGAAATTAACCCGCTGACCCTAGTCACTATAAGAAAGATAAAAGTACCATGGTGTACTCCCCTCATTTCACTTGATAGGAGATATACAAAATGAGTTCTATCAATAGAAACTGCCTCCCCCTAGCTAAAGATCTCCATTTCCATGATGATAAAGGAGAAATTAGATGGAGACATGTGGAGATTAATAGGGTTAAGTGGTTTTACAATATTGCTCAGGGGACAAATTAACAGTGCTTACCTTAAATAACGTATTAGAGGAGATAATCCCTGCTCCCAAGTTTTACCTCATTAGCTTTATTTAAGTTATTTTGAATAGTCATAAAATAAAATTGAAAAAAAAAACAGGCAATGAGCTATATCTAACAACATATAGTAGACTGAACCTCCTACATTAACAGTAATAGTCATAACCATAAAAGTTAAGGAAGCCAGAAGCAACCCTTGGGGTATACATATTACTCAAACCTGTTATAAGTAGTACAAAGCCTCATATAGCTCAAAGGAGTGTAATAGTTGAAGGACCAGCCTTCACTAAAATGTTAAATTATTATGAGGTAACATTTATAGAACATATAAAAAGCTAGAGCTTCAGAGTACAAATCTCAATATATGCAATGTCAGAACATAGAGAATTCAAAACTACAACAGATTCATATGCAATGGAAATTATCAGGACAGTCCACCAGATACACAAACAACTATATAAAGATACAGCAGGTTAATGGGATATAAATACTCAGGTGAGATACAGCATGTGCGATACTGAGTGCAAACATAGTGATTATATGTAAAGGTTCAGAGGTTCTTACATGCTTGGGACAGGGATAGCAAGTATAACTTGGAGTAGCGATATATTTGAAAGTCACCTTATCGCTGGGAGAAAAACAATGTCTTTGTTAAGCCAAGATGTTAGCAGCTACCTTCCATGTCCTAGAGGTCTTAAAATTGCCCCTCTAGTACACCAGCAGAGCGGAGGTCCCGGGTCCCAGGAGAGGCGAGATTGCGAGTGTGGCCACAATATTGCAGGCCCATGTGAAACTGTATCACGGGGGAGCTCACCTTGACCCACTATCACTTGGATAGAATGTGCTGAATGCCGGGCAGGGGTCACATCGGCGCGGTCTAACTTGTGCTCTGAGTGTGATTGGCGAAAGTCCTCTGCTATCTCCAGCTCCTGCGGCACTTCAGACCGGAACCCTTGCAGCTTGTTGACGTGGAATAGACTAGCAGGGGTCTGCAAATCAAGCGTTGCTCCTAAGCCCGTCTCTATATCAGGGCATTCTGCTGCTCTCACAGTCCTCGGCTCCCCATCTGTCACTGGAGTACGAAGGGTAGGGTGCAAGCGCCGGGGCCCCAAAGCGCCCCCCCCCCCTCTGTTGTGTAGGTCACGGGTCGGGGGGCCTTGTGGACCAATTTATTGTTGCTACAGTTAAATGCCATAGCGAGCTCGGCTTCTAATGTAGCATGATGGCTCCTAAGTAAGTTGCACAGCTCCTCCATAAAACTCGGTGGGATCTCCATAGTGAGTGGGTAGTAGTTTACATCAAATAAAGATAAATCAAGCGATGCCGTTCTAGGTATATATTGTGTCTTGCGAGAAAAGAGATGTGCAGTGTCTTGCGGTGCTCACTGCTTCATAACGACAGAGGCACATCCATGCCCTGCCGGGGGGTTAGTAGGATAGTAGGCCGCAACCTCTAATTCACTCCGGTTCGTTAGATACTATTACTGTTCCAAAGATATTTACATATCCTGAAAAAGCTTGCTTTACTGTATGTCCTCAGCTCAAAATATATGTGGGATGGTATATTGGGAAGGAGATTTCACACAGATTCCTTTGTAGAGATGAAGGAGCTGATGATTAAGCGACCTGTCATGGCCGCCACCCGGAAGTTCCCCCCAATACTAAATTATTTGACAGCTATAAGGTTAACTTTACAAGAAGGACACATTGATATTACACTATTAAATGTTACAGAAATTTCTACACAATTAAGTCTAACGGTAAAACAAACAGAAGTTATGCTGCATATTTCAAAATCAATGATTTATAAGAGAATTAAAGCGTAGAATAACCCAGAAGATTGTGTATGGGAAATATATATACTAGTCCAAAAGCCCGTTCACACGGGCCGTGTTGTGTTATATTTAATTTAAATTTATTATTTTTATTATTATTATTTTTTTTATTTTTTTTTTCTCTCTCTCTCTCTCTCTCTCTCTCTCTCTCTCTCTCTCTCTCTCTCTCTCTCTCTCTCTCTCACCTCTGGGCATGCAGTACTGACTCCCAGCCTCTTATAATGCTGCCCCCCTTTTTGCCCCAATCTCTTCCTCTCTGCCTGTTGCCCCTAGTTTTCCACTTAATGCCCCCCCATACTCCTCCTATATAAGCCTCACATCCTGCTGCTTTAATTCCACAACCTATTAGCATGCTGCCCCTAGTGCTCCCCTTACTGCCCCAGCCACTCAGTCTGCTGACCTCCAACAGTGCAGCTCTCACTGCGCTTACCCTGCGAATAGGGTCTTCCAAAAAATTACATATGCAGTGTTCACTGTGTGACTCAGGGTGTCTCCTTTCCCTTCCCTAGTCTGGTAGATCTTGTGTTGTGAGTCAGTTTCATGTTATCCTGTATTACATGTACTTAGCCATTTTCAACTTCTACCCAAAAGGATTATGGGAGGAAAGGCTTATATGATAGTTCAAACTTTTGCCCTGGTGATAGGAGTTCTTCAATTACTCAGATGTACAGTAGACTCAAGAATGTCCCCCTTTCTTTCCTCCTGTCAGGGTCAGTTGTGTATATGGGTCCGTTAGTTCCAAGGATTATACATGAGCAGTAGATTCTTTATAAAGCAATCAGCGCCGTCAGTGTGGTATACTGCCTGCTGGTTAGTTGTTAGTGTCAGTGACTATGTTGCTTACTGTAAAGGTGTTTTAATAACTTAGCAGTGTACCACCGGTAATACATGCATGTCATAAGTATAAATAGATGGCGGTACCTGAATTAGCTGTTTTCAGTCCTTTTTCATGCCTCAGGGATCCCGGTATGAGCCGCTGTAGCTGTTATTACTGAGGCCACTGGATTTACTGGATTTACCGCCTCCTGTTTGTAGCTCTTTGCCAAGTTTAACTTACGGCCTCAATGCGGTCAAAGTTTGTGCAGACCGCCTCGATGATGCTCCGCTGTATGGCGTGAATTAAACAGTTAGTCCTCACTGGAGCCTGGGGGTACCGATATTTTTTTTCCTCGCGCTGCTGTCGGGTGGGTGCGCGTGCGGCTAAGTGAGTGCGAGGGTGTAACAGCTGGCCAAGGGTGCGCGTGCGATCAGCGGCAAGAGTTTGTCTGAACTGCGCATGACGGCTTCAGACAAACTCTTGTCTTTTATAATATAGGATATATTATGAGATGATAATAGCTGAGAATATGTTGAAACAGAAAATTGTGTTGATCTAGGATATTTAGTATGTGAAAATGTCTACAAACGAAAAACATGTGGTGTTGATAAACAAGACTCTGACTGTACTGTTAAAATTACGCCTGTACAATCACCATACACTCGCATAGAACCAATTCATAATGGGTCATATGTTGTGATTACTAGTCAAAATGATTGTAAAATCCCAATGCTGCAAGCTACAATGGTAACTGTTAATGAATCTGTAGAGTGTTATAATACAATTTTAACACCACCAGTGATTAAGAATATACATGCTAGATCACATTTAACAATGCAGGTACCCCATATTACATTGCAAATTCCATACATGACAGCACTCTGGGCTCATTTACATAACATGCAAGTGAGATTGGGCTCCTCCCATGAAGCAATTGAGAATTTGGTTAAAAGGGCACATGCAGACCTCTTAAGAATTGACTTGCATGATTCTTTCCTACCTGGATTAGAACTTTAGGTAAATCATTGATTCCAATAATGCCAGCATTGGGTAATGTTATTGGAGAAGGTTTAGTTTAACTACAGTGGGGAATGGTATTTTTGGAGACATACTGGGAATATGTACTATGTATTAATAGCCATAGTATTGTGTATCATTTTATTTAGAATTTTTGTCCTTTCTTCCTAGGAGAAAATCTAAGTAAAAAAAAATAAAATAATAAGCAATAATAGTAAAAAAAAAAAAATAATAAGCAATAATTTGTCCACTTGTTTTGTTTTGAATGCAATAGCAGAAAAGAAACGGCAAGCTTATTATCATGTTATGCTATAATTCATATATGCTATATGTATATATCTTGTTAAGCTATAATTTATATGCCAATAACATCTGTAGAAGTAAAGATTTATTATAAATGTATTTTTATTGTAAATGTAACCAGTATAAACTTATTGGTTAGAAACATTAATAATCCTTTATTTTCACGAAGAAAACCTGTGGATTACAATTTATTATCAACCTTCTTATTTTTAAGTTTTTCTGCAAGCTTTTTAACTTAAAAGCTACTTGTTATCAGTGTCTCATTGAAAAGGAAAGTAATAAATTTACTCCTACGACACATTTCTATGAGGATATCTCTCCAAGCAAGAAATAGCATGCTAACTGGACATCTATAACTCATCCACTAATGAATCATACACCAATTAACCAATTTCTAGCAAATGGATATTTTGGAGAATTTATTTACGACGTATTCCTAAATGGCAAGTCATCTTCCAATGAGGAGGATTTAAACATTGTTACCTAATGATTTACAGTTATTTAACGTTATAATCTTGTAACTTATAAAAGAAATACTAATATGCTTCAACGAAGCTTAATGGAGATTTCTTATTTGTATGAATCCGTCATACTTACATTGGCTGGGATCCAACTGTTTTTCTTACTGGCGCAGGAGTAAAACGTTTCTGTTCAACTAACAGTTTGCTTCAAACTTCCCAAAATGGATTACAAACAAAATGCTGATTCTCCAATCCAGAGAAAAGTTTGCTGCAATAATTTCCATAACGGAATACAAACAAGATGTTCTATCTGGCTCAACGCTTCATGAATTAATTACAGATATACTCCTACTTGAAGAAGATTATGAAAAAGTTCAGTTTAATTCCTGGATCATTAATGTCTGACTTTATTTTGTTTGCATTATTAAGGACACTTTGATTTCATGTCCGTTACTCTGCTGAATCCCGGACATTAATGACGCATTTCTTTTTCTGTGGGAACGAAGGGCTGGACACTTTCTTATCTTTTCTTCAAGAATGTATTGGAGGGGCTGTAACAGGCTTTCATTAACCCTGTGATACACCTGTGCTTGTAAATGTAATTTTTAGTTAAAGGGCCACTGTAAGTAAATATTTTCTATGCCTGTTACTAACTAACTACCCCAAATACGCTTTTTATCAATAGCATTTCATTAACATATCTCTACCGTATATCAGAAATCTTGCCTGCAAATTTAATTGTTTTCCAAACCCACTCCATGGGTATCCTTTGCTCTGTACCAATCCGCTTACAATACCTAGGTTTCAAAATGGCGCTTTAAACACAAAGTTATTGGTTTAAGTATTTTGAACACTCAGTGCTGAAAATAGTGGGCAGGATAACGTGACATCATCGGCGAATAAAAGATATAACTTTTAGAACGTTATGAAACTTTGTTTTGGAGAAAATATAGGTCAGTAGGTTTTAATGAATGTTTATTAAATTTAATATGTTAGTTGTTTATCTTAAAAATTATAACAGAATGTAATCCTTTAACAATGCATAACTTTGCAAATAAACTTTGTTTATAGCATGCTTGTCTCAATAAAAGCTGCTATTTAAGTGTTAGATTGCAAATTAATATTGCTATTCACTTGATAAACATGCCAACAGTAAGAAATACATTCTTTCAGAAAGACACTTATAACTTACTATAAATGTTAGATTTCTTTTAAATCTATCATGTACAGCTTCTATACATAAAGACTGTACCTTGCTATAAAAGCCTGTTCACATAAATTGTGAAAAATATAATCTTTAATATGCTTATTTTGCAATATATGTATGATTATATTCAAATATATGTACAATGTGTACAATGTATAACTGAATACTTTTATATGTTTAAACAAAAGTCTTTTACAATATAAAAAGGTTTTTATTATCTGTCTGCTAACATACTAAACAACTAACTAGTTCTAACATAAGATGTTATGTGATTTAAAATGGAGGTTTATTCAACCTTGAATTTATAGCTCTAAAATGGATGCTCCTTGCAATTTAAAGTGCGTATGTCTAAACTCTTGTATAACAGATTATCAAGGCCACATTGTTGAAGATAGAAAAAGCTAGACAAGTTTTGTTGATGTTAAAATGATGCTAAAAATACATATAAAAAGAAAACAATAAATGATGACGTTATCCAAATAAAAAACTATAAAAACACCTTGTTGTAAACATGAGGCAGGTGACTCTGACAGGATATTATAGAGCATTTCTAAGGATAAGATTTGGTTGCAAAGAAGTCATTTCGAGTGGTATGTAACAATTGTTATTGAAAGCAAGTTTAAACTAATAGTCTTTAACTCTGTGTGTATATTGGATTTAAAAATTTATTTTTAAACAATGTTATCTTCTCAAGTACCATTTCTTTATTGTACTCAAAACTTTATTTGTAAGAAATGAGACCTGTTTCACTGATATAATATTTAAAGTTCAGTGCTTGGAATTTATATTTCAATATAACTGTGCTTTAAGACCTTATAAGTGAATTAGGTGTGAACCACTACAACGTTAAACTGATTTGTGGGTGTGGTGAGGGGTGTATTTATAGGCATTTTGAGGTTTGGGAAACTTTGCCCCTCCTGGTAGGAATGTATATCCCATACGTCACTAGCTCATGGACTCTTGCTAATATGAAAGAAATGAATTTATCAGGTAAGTTCTTACATAAATTATGTTTTTTACCTCTGTAATTATCTTGTATCTAAGCTTCTGCTGACTGCCCCCTTATTTCAGTTCTTTTGACAGACATGCAGTTTAGCCAATCAGTGCTCAGTCCTAGGTCACTTTACGTGCATTAGCTCAATGTTATCTTTATGAAACATGTGAACCAATGCCCTCTAGTGGTTAAAATGTATTCAGATTAGAGCCAGTCTTCAAGGTCTAAGAAATTAGCATATGAACCTCCTAGTTTTAGCTTTCAACTAAGAATACCAAGAGAACAAAGCAAATTTGGTGATAAAAGTAAATTGGGAAGTTGTTTAAAATTGCATGCCCTATTTAAATCATGAAAGTTTTTTTTGGGACTTGACTGTCCCTTTAACAGTACAGTCCAGCCTCAAAATACTAGGCAATCCCTCTCTGAACAAGGGAAACGGCAAAACCCCAGATCTACGTTTCGGCCTAGTGTGAGCCTCGTCAGTAAGGTGCAGCCATATCCCTCTAGGACCACTGAGCAACGGGTCCACGTCTGTATTCCCGCATCACTCTTAGGGAGACTTCCCTAAAAATCATAATTTGCATAAATTAAAAGAGAGAAGAGCTCAACCTGGGAACGAACAATAGCATAATAGCTTGTTCTATGGCTAGTTACCACCCAAGAAGCAGCCTCTTGGCTTGTTAATTCCCAGGTTGAGCGCTTCTCTCTTTTAATTTATGCAAATAGTCTGATGTGGGAATCCATACGTGGACCCGTTGCTCAATGTGCCTAGAGGGATATGGCTGCACCTCACTGACGAGGCCCACACTAGGCCGAAACTTACGTCTGGGGTTTTGCAGTTTCACTTGTTCAGAGAGGGATTGCCTGGTATTTCGGGGCTGGACTGTACTGTGAAGTCAGGATCAGACTGATATGCTGCAGGAAAGTTCTTCTCTGTGAAAGGCACATTTTGAGCAAAAAGAGGCTGCTTCTTGGGTGGTAACTAGCCATAGAACAAGCTATTATGCTATTGTTCATTCCCAGGTTAAGCGCTTCTCTCTTAATTTATTCTCAAAATCTTGACTGTTAGGGAGGCCTGAGTACAGATTTGAAAATCAGTGCTCTAAACCTAGAATAATCTGTAATATTAAATATAGCAAAAGGAAAAAGGGCATGTAAGTCACTATATATTCTGAATAAAAAGCTGTACGTCTCACTAGCATAATAGATTGGAAAGGAAATTCGGAAACTAAAGCATGGGTCATATTTGTTTTGGCTGCCTCCAGCTTGTTCCCTAAACAAGCATATGAGAATCTGAGAAGAAATCAAATAACCTAGTATATGCCTTACTACAAGGCGCTTAATTAAAGCATTTGTTGAACTTAACAAGGAAATTGTTACACCCTTTGACAACTGGTTATCCTTTGAAATTCAACACTTCCACCCATCCAAACAGAACCAGTTTGTGCACTAATGTTCAAATTGGGTAAAATATTGAAGTAAACACATAGTAAAACAGAAGGCAATATACTGTATCTTTATTCTTTACATTGTTGCTAGATCTGGGCTCAGATGTTTGCATTTTTACCACCCAATGGGGGAAAGGAACTTGACCTACACCTTAGTGAGAGTAATTGGGGTAAAATATTTATAAGAATCTTAGCTATAAACTTCTCACTGCATCAGAGGATAGCATAAAATATGGAAATATACAACAATGGGAAACAGAGACAGGGATACAATTAGAGGATTCAGAGTGGTTAAATATATTTTTAAATACAGCCAGGTCCTCTTCTTCCTCCAATATACAAGAATTAAATTATAAAATCCTTACTAGGTGGTATTTAACCCAGGCTAGATTATATTGTATTTATTCAAATGCCTCTAATCAATGCTGGAGAGGTTTCAGAATGATAGGAAATATGCAACATATATGGTGGGACTGCCCCATGATTTAAAAAGTTTGGGGGGAAATTTCGGGATGTATTCAAAAGAGTGGGAAGGAAGAATTTCAATTAGATATATATACTGCCTTATTAAATAAACCTATCAAAGGCATATGTAAGATAAGAGCCAAACTTATGTTTATTTTAAACGGTATAAAATCTATAATAGCTAGAAATTGGAAAAAAAACCATATGTCCCTGATAAAGAAATGGTATTTGCGAGAATTAACGAATATAAATAAATAAAGAATATGCATATTTAAAAACAAAGAGGGAACACATATTCCAGATGATTCGTTTTTACTGGGAGGAATTCATAAACAGGGACGAGAATGGGTAGTTAAACGAGGCTATGATTGTAGGGAGTGAGGTGGAAAGGGGGGTACTTATCCCCCCCCCCCTTTTTTTTTTTTTTCGTAATGGGTGGTTTTGTCGAGGGTTGGTGTTGTAGTTACTATTAATACCAAGAGGATTTTTATAGTAAGAAAGACAGCATATTAAGTACCATTTTCGCACAGGTGTAGGTTCTCACCCTGCATAAAGCTAAGTGTGTAAATGTATATGTTGTGTATAATTTTTTTTTTTAAAATAAAATATAAAAAAAAAAAATTCCCATTTTATTTATAAGAATCATACCATGCCTATATTTAAAAACAAACCATAACATTTTAGCTAGATGGTATTTAACCCTCCACTACAAAATCTACCCGTCAGACCCACCGTGGAGCCTTAAAGGAATGGTCTAGTCAAAATTCAGATAGAGCATGCAATTTAAAGCAACTTTCTAATTTACTCCTACTATACATTTATTCGTTCTCTTGGTATCTTTATTTGAAAGGCAAAAAATGTAAGCATAGGAGCCGGCCCATTTTTGGTTCAGGACCTGGGTAGAACTTTCTGATTGGTGTCTAAATGTAGCCACCAATCAGCAAGCACTACCCAGGTGGTGAACCAAAAATGGGGCGGCTTATAAACTTACATTCAAATAAAGATAAGAGAACAAAGAAAAATTGATAATAGCAGTCAATAAGAAAGTTGCTTAAAATTGCATGCTCTTTCTGAATTATGAAAGTTTAAATTTGACTAGACTATCCCTTTAAGTATTTATCTGAACAGAATGTTTTACAGCAAAACTGGGTGTTCACCCGTATTTATGCGTGTCTAAGAACTAAGATTTTTATTGCATTATTTGTACCAAAAAAAGTCAACTTGGTCAGGATTTTAAACTGTTTTATGCATTTTTTTTTAGTGCACAAGTATACTGAAAAATATATAAAAATTCTATAAAAAATAGTGAGTGAATTGTTTTTAATAACCATCGATACTTTGTTATTTTTCAGCTTGACTTAGTTTGTGCTGATGCATAGATTTGTGTGTAAAGAAAACAACAAAGAGGTTGATAAACAAATGAGAATCAAACATTGTTATAAAATTGTTTATTTTTCTTAACCATGCAATACAAGCACAGAAACATGCAGAATATGAGTCTACATCTTCATATGGTGAACTAAACAAGGCTGTATTAGTTCTGATTTACTTGGTACCAATTATTTGACACACTGAAAATGATCCATGTATCTACAAAATAAAGAAAAAAAAGAAATCTGCATCCAGACCATAGAAAAATAGAGCAGTCAGACAAGGCTTTTAAATGGATACCATGATGCAATATGCCTCACATTATGTATATTTATTATTTGGCCCTACACCTTCATTTATCTTATGTCCTTAAAGGGACACTCAAAATTAAACTTTCATTATTCAGATAGAGCATGCCGTTCTAAACAACTTTCCAATTTACTTCCATTAACTAAATGTGCACAGTCTTTTTATATTTTATCTTTTTGAGTCACCAGCTACTACTGAGCATGTGCAAGAATAAGTGTGTATGCATTTGTGAATGGCTGATGGCTGTCACATGGTATGTGTATGCATTTGTGATTGGCTGATGGCTGTCACATGGTACAAGGGGAGTGGAAAAAGACATAACTTTTAAAATTGTCAGAAAAAAAATCTACTACTCATTTGAAGTTCAGACTAAGTGCTATTGCATTGTCTTGTTATCTTGCATTTGTTGTTTATGAAAATCTACTGTGTTGACTGGTCCTTTAAGCCCTAGAAAGGTGTGGCTTCAACCCCTCTAACAATTAATCAGTTAAATAAGGAATCCAATGGGATTCTATAGATAGGTGTTTTGCAGAGGGGCAAGATAATTCATATACCCCTACCCACCCCCCTACACAATCTGATTTTCTTAAACAGCAGAAGACCATATGGTATCAACTATAGCGAAAAAGAGTGTATATACAGTACAGTATATATTTATATATCTTCAACAAAGAATAACATCAGAAGGACATCAATTTGATAATAGAAGTAAATTGGAAACTTTTTAAAAATTGTATTCCCTATTCGAATCATGAAAGAAAACAAATGTGTTTCATAGTTACCTAAAAGTATATTTTCTTATGTCAAATCGATTTCTAGCAAGATTGTAAAACAGATAAATAAATCTCCCAGTGTTCCTAGTCTTTATTAGTAGGGTCAAAGTACACATTTTACCCAATTGTATAAATTATTGCTTATGCAATTCAAGAATTTGATTAGACTTATTTACCTGAAGCCATGTGCACAACCTACCCAAAACAATAATAAATGAATAGGAGTGAGTGACATGACAGACCTGACTATAAATGAGTTTTTGTCTATGTATGAGGATACCAGATGGAACCATATAAGGTGCAGATATCTTCAAATGGCTCAATGTGCATATAGTGGTCTCTAAGGGAGCACTAAATTTATCCCCTATTTAACCATTACATTGTGGAATGTTTAATTCACAAACACCTCACAGAAATAACACATCATATGTATTTAAGGCTACTCTAAGCACATGTTTTTAAGAATAGTGTTTTGACAGTAAAATGTGCAGTTACTTTGCTGTTGCTAAACCTGACCCTCGGTGCCGTACTATGATGATCGACAAAAATAAATATATTTTGAAAGTTCAGTTAAAAGGGAGACACCAGGAATCCTCTTTTTTATAGATGATGTTCTTTGAAACTCAAAAAGACTATGGGCTAGATTAGAAGTGGAGCGATAACCGTTACGCTCACGTTTATCGCGGGTGTTTGCGTGCGTATTACAAGTTGAAAGTAAAGACAATAGCTTAAACACAATTGAAGTTAACGCTCGTCGAGATAACGTGACCTCAGAGCTTTGGTTAGCTGTTTCACAAAACAAAAAAGTCTCACAAAAGACATTAAAAATGTGTGTGTATATGTATAGCTATAAATTGTACCAAAATACCATCAGATATATGTAGAAATATGTATTTATAAATTAATAGAACATATTCTGCTATGTGAAGAACATTGGTATGTGAAATATTAATACTTTCATGTTGGGTTTACTATGCAATTGTGGTTGTTTGTGATTAGTTTTTTTTTTGCACTATTGACTTCTATGGGGTAATAGAGTATCGCCCCTGCACAATATTGTAAGTTTGGCTTTTTACACGCATTGGGTTAGTGCGCATGTGGAAAAAAAACAAAAATGTATGCTTACCTGATAAATGTCTTTCTTTCCAGACATGGAGTCCACAAATCATTCCAATTACTAGTGGGATATTAACTCCTGGCCAGCAGGAGGAGGAAAAGAGCACCCCAGCAGAGTTGTTAAGTATCACTTCCCTTACCCATAACCCCCAGTCATTCGGCCAAAGACAAATGGAAAAAGATGATAACACAAAGGTATAGAGGTGCCTGAGGTATTAACAAAAACTACCGCCTGAAAAAAATAAGGACGGGTCGTGGACTCTCCATGCCTGGAAATAAATACATTTATCAGGTAAGTATAAATTTTGTTTTCTTTCCTATGGCATGGAGAGTCCATGAAACATTCCAATTACTAGTGGGAACCAATACTCAAGCTAGAGGACACAGAATTAAAGGGAGGGATAACAAAACAGGAGGACCTAAACTGAAGGCACCACCGCTTAAAAATAACTTTTCTCCCCAAAGAAGCCTCGCCTGAGGCAAAAGTATCAAATTTGTAAAATTCTGCCTACTGATCCCTACACTTACCAGAGAAAAACAACAAACAAGGCAGAAGACTGCCGAAAATCTATGGTTGCTTGAAGGTAAAATTGTAAAGCATGCACAACATCCAAGTTATGCAAAAGACATTCCTTCTGGGAAGAAGGATTAGGACAAAAAAAAAAGGAACAACAATCTCGATTGATTTTGCGATCCGACACTACCTTAGGGAGAAACCCAAGCTTAGTACGAAGGACCACCTTATCAGCATGACAAATAAGGCAAGGGGAATCACACTGCAGAGCCGAAAGTCTGCGAACAGAAGAAATAGCAATAAGAAACAAAACCTTCCAAGAAAGTAATTTAATGTCAACAGAATGCATTGGCTCAAACAGAGCCTGATGCAGAACTCTAAGAACAAGATTAAGGCTCCAAGGAGGAGCAACAGATTTAAACACAGGCCTGATTTTAACCAAGGCCTGAACAAAAGACTGAACATCTGGCAGAACTGCCAGACATTTATGCAAAAGGACAGTGCAGAAATCTGACCCTTCAGAGTACTGACTGACACACTTTTCTCCAGGCCCTCAAAGAAAAGCCAACATTCGAGGAACCCTTACTTTGTTCCAAGAAAAAATCTTAGAATCGCACCAATGAAAGTAGTTACACCATACAATATAGTAAATTCTGTGAGTAACCGGTTTACGAGCCCAAAGCATAATATCTATGACCTTCTCAGAGAAGCCACGTCTAACCAAAACTAGAAACCAGATTTGGATGAAGGAAGGGACCCTGAAGTAGAAGGTCCTTCCTCAAAAGGTAACCTCCATGGAGGAAGAGATGACATTGTCACCAGATCCGCGGACCAGATTCTGTGAGGCCATGCAGGAGCTATTAGAATCACTAAAGCTCTCTCCTGCTTGATGCGAGCAACTACTTGTGGAAGTAGCGCAAACGGAGGAAACGGGTATGCTAGATTTAAGTTCCAAGGAACTGCCAGAGCATCTACCAGAATGATCTTGAACCATACCTTTGAAGCTTTGTGTTTTTACGAGATGCCATTAGAGCCAACTCTGGAATCTCCCACCTGAGAGTAATCATCGTGAAAACCTCTGGTGGAGAGCCCACTCTCTGGGATGAAAAGTTTGCCTGCTCAGAAAATCCGCCTCCCAGTTGTTCATCCCTGGAATGTGGAGGGCAGAGAGATGGCAAGCATGAGCCTCCACCCACTGGACAATGCGAGTCACCTCCTCCATTGCCAAGGAACTCAGAGTCCCCCCCCCCCCCTGGTGGTTGATATAAGCCACAGAAGTGATGTTATCCCACTGGAATCTGATAAACCGGACCAAAGCTAGTTGAGGCCAAACTATCAAAGCATTAAAGATTGCTCTTAACGCCAAGATATTTATTGGAAGAGACGACTCCTCTTGAGTCCAAGGGCCTGTGTTTTTAAAGACCCCCAAACTGATTACCAGCTCAACAGGCTGGCGTCCAAGGTCACAATCACCAAGGAAGGCCTCAGAAAACATGTGCCCCGAGACATATGGTCCTGAGAAATTCACCATGAGAGAGACTCTTGTTGGAGAGTCCAGATTTATCCTCTGCGAGAGATCTGAGTGGTCCTCGTTCCATTGACTGAACATACACAGTTGCAGAGGTCTCAGATGGAACCGAGCAAAAAGGAATGGATGTCCATAGAGGCAACCATCAGACCTATCCTATCACCTCCATGCATTGAGTCACAGATGGATGAATAGCCGACTGGAGAGAAAGGCAAGAAGCATGAAGTTTGGATTTTCTGACGTCTGTCAGAAAAGTCTTCATGAACAAGGAATCTAAAATTATTCCTAGGAAACACAACATTGTATTTGGTACAAGGAAACTCTTTCCCAGATTCACTTTCCACCCACGGGAACGTAGAATAGACAACATCTCTGTATGAGATTTTGCTAGATGAAAAGATAACGCTTGAACCAAGATGCTGTCCAAGTAAGGCGCCAGAGCAATGCCCTGGGACCTGACCACTGCCAGAAGAGCCCTCAGAACCTTTGAAAATTCTGGGAGCTGTAAAATAGGAAGGGCAACAAACTGGGAATGTTTGTCCAGAAAGGCAAACATCAAATACGGTAATGATCTATGTGAATGGGAACATGAAGATACACATCCTTCAGGTATATGGTCGTCATGAACTGACCCTCTTGTACCAAAGAAAGAATGGAACAGATGGTCTCCAGTTTGAAGGACGGAACTCTAAGAAATTGATCGAGACACTTTAGGTCCAGTATGGGATGGAAAGTGCCCTCCTTTTTGGGAACTACAAAAATATTTGAATAGAATCGTAGACCCTGTCCTTCTAGAGGAACTGGAACAATTACTCCCAGGGAGGATAGGTCCTTTACGCAGTTTAAGAAGGCCTCTCTCTTTAGCTGCTCCTCAGACAACCTTGACAGGTGGAATCTGCCGCTGGGAGGATAAGATTTGAATCCTATTCTGTAACCGTGGGATACTATGTCTATTGCCCAAGGATCTGGGACATCTCGTATCCAAGCCTGCCAAAAGAAAAAGAGCTTTTCCCCCCACTTGATCCAAACCACGATCGGGGGCGGATCCTTCATGCTGATTTAGAATCAGGGGAAGGCTTTTTGACTTGCCTACCTTTATTTCAAGGCTGACTGGACTTCCAAGAAGACTGAGTGTTCCGAATTGGAAGAGGAGGAGGAGGAAGACTTTTGTCCCTTAAAGTTACGAAAGGAACAAAAATTTGAATTCTGGCAACCCTTAGAGCCCTTTCCACCTGTAATATCAGAACTTATTTCAGCCAGACCCGAACCAAACAAGGTTTTACCCTTATAAGGCAAAGATAAAAGCTTGGACTTGGATGTGACATCTGCAGACCAAGACTTTAACCACAGAGCTCTGCAAGCTAAAACAGTGAAACCAGAAATTTTAGCTCCCAGCCTAAGCACTTGCATATTGGCATCACAAATAAAGGTATTGGCTAGGTTTAGAGCCTTGATCCTATCTTGGATCTCTCTATAGTAGTCTCTTCTAGGATTACATTAATCATTGCACCAACAAGATGCTGCCCCCACAACTGTAGCAATGCAAGCAACAGGCTGCCACTGTAATCCCTGATGAATGTACATTTTCTTCAAAAAAAGCCTCAAGCTTTTTAGCCATGGGATCCTTGAAAGAACCCACTATCAATAGGAATAATATTTCTCTTGGTAAGATTAGAAATAGCTCCCTCTACCTTGGGCACTGTGCACCAAGATCCACAAATAGAATCAGCAACAGGAAACATCTTTTTAAAAACAGGGGACAGGGAAAATGGAATCCCTGGTTTATCCCATTCCTGAGTTATGGAATGGGCCATACGGTCTGGAACTGGAAACACCTCCACAGACAAAGGTACATCATATACCCTATTAAGTTTACTAGACCTCTTTGGATTCTCCACTGAGTCGGATTCTTCAAAAGTAGCAAGAACCTCCTTTAACAATACTCAGAGGTATTCTAACTTAAATCTGAAATTAATTGCCTCTGAATTTGCAGAATTGGTTACTACAGTATCAGGATCTGACAATTCTCCCTCAGACAATAAGGAATCATCCTCATCAGATAGCTGAGACAAACTGACTAACACAAATGTAGGGCCAGGATCTGTAAAACTTGTGACTACATCACAGAGGGGGACACCTTTAAATCCAGTGTCACTAATAAAGAGTACAATATAAAATTCTCATTATCTTGTAAATCTACCCATGTAGTAGTGTACCTCCTCACCTGTAGGGGGTGCAAAAAACAATATACTGGAAAAACTAAAAGAGGTCTCAAAGATAGGGCTCTGGAACACATTAGGGACATTGATGACCCTGATGTGTTCACATCAGTAGCATCACATTTTAAATTTGCACATAATGGCGATTCTACACTTGCTACCTTCCAGGCTATTGATCATGTTCCCTTTTCTAAAAGAGGGGGAGATAGGGATTATGCCCTATGTAAAAAGGAAGTCAAGTGGATATTCTATCTACAGACTAGGTCCCCAGAGGGTTTAAATGTTGAAGCAGATGTTAATTTATTTGTTTAATTATGTGGAGATTCAATCAATTTCTTATAGAGGTCAAAAGAAACAAAAAAAACCATTTTATATTTGCATTAGTTGCAGCCATTGTTTCTTAACATATTAGGTTACAGTATTAGTTTCTCTTAGTTTAGCATTTTTCCTCACTACTCTGTGCAATATCAATTAACTGTATGTCTTTTTACACTCTGTAAGCCATTAAAGGGTTAACTAGAAGTTTTAATTTTGATATCCCTGTGGCTTTAAAAGGGCATCAATCTAACCTGTTAACCAAGCAGTGATCAAGTGCGGAAGCCCCGCATGAAACGCGTATGCAGTTTTTTCCGTGCTGTCCTTCTGATCACTCCGGATTGGGAGTGATCAGTATACTTTTTTGTATTTTTCAATGTCAGTAATAATTTGTTTTTATGCTTATTCCCATTAAACACTATTTTTATTACGTTGGAGAACTGTTAGTCTCTTTTTCAAGTGCACCCGTACATCTGGTATATTCATTTGGCTGTTTGCTTGCTCTGGTGTCCTGGGCGCAGACACCGTTCGTTTGGCTCCTGGACTGTGACGTCATGGTAGGAGGAGGCGAGACTGTGTACTCGCCGAAGACACGCTGAAGAAACGCTGTGCTGTTTACTTCTGTGGAAGACTGGTAAGCACTGCTTCATTACTCTGTTTAAACTGACTAACACAGCCTTAGCAAAGTCAGAACCCTTAACATCAATGGGCAAGATTACATATGCGGCGTCACCCGCAAAAGCCTCTTCTTTCTTCATCCAGGACCAATAGGATTTTAGTAGCTCTCATCCTATTGGCTGATTTGAATTTGAATGATCAAATCAGCAAATAGGAATGCAAGGGACGCCATTTTTAATTGCGTACCTTGCATTCAATAGTCAGTGTACGGCGGCGATCATACAAAGAGGATCCTCCACGCTCCATGGCTCCACGGTCGCCTGGATGAAGAAAGAAGAGGTCCCCGCTTGGAAGAAGACTTCACCGCCTGGAACAGGAACCACGAGTACCTATCTGGGGATTAGAGTTAGGCTTTTTTTTTTTTATTATTTTTTAGATTAGGGATTTTGGGCAATCTTAAAAGAGCTGAATGCCCATACAAATGCCCCTTTAGGGGCAATGTGTAGTTTGGGATTATTTAGTGTTTTTTTATTTTGGGGGGTTTGGTGGGTTTGGGGTTTTACTGTTAGAGGGGGGGACTTGCCCTCTAAATGCCCTTTTAAGAGGGCTATTGGTAGTTTAGTATTAGATTAGGGGGTGTTTGTATTTGGGGGGGGGCTTTTTTATTTTCATAGGGATTAGGTATTTTTTATTTTTGATAATTTTGTTTAATATTTTATGTAATGTTAGACTTATTTTCTGTAATTTTAGCTTAGTTTATTTTTTATTTTTTAAAGTATAATGTTAGATTTTTTATTTTAATTGTAATTTAGTATTTAATTTATGTAATGGGGTTAATTTAGGGGGTGTTAGGTTAGGGGGCTTAGTGATTAGTTATTTGAGTTGTGGGGTTTGGCGGTTTAGGGGTTAATAGATTTATTAGCATTATTGTGTTGTGGGGTTTAGGGGTTAATAGATTTATTAGCATTATTGTGTTGTGGGGTTTGGAGGATTAGGGGTTAATAGTTTTATTAGGTAGATTGCAATGTATGTGAATTGCGGATTAGGGGTTAATAGTTTAATTAGGCCTATTGCATTGTGGGGGGTTGTCGGTTTAGGGGTTAATACTTTTATTACTAGTTCCGATGAGGGTTTGATGGTGGATATAAGGGTTTTTACATGTCGGGTTTATTTTTGGGAGCGGGTTAGACTTTTACAGGAGATTTGATATTTATTTTTTTATAAAGTGCTGTAAGTCACTGGCGACTCCAGGAATTTGTATTTACGTCATTTCTGGACTTCTCTAGTTTATCCGACTTACGGCACTTTATGAACTACCGGCGGTGTTTATTGGGTACCCCAATGTGTGAGGTGAAATTACGGGTGGTGCGGGTTTCAGCACTTGCGCTGAAGCCTGCGCCATATATGTAATCTCGCCCAATATGTTTAGATTTCCTCTTGCGCTTACTAGCAACCTTTGGAAAAGCTGATAAGGCTGCTGAAACAGCAGAAGTTATCTGTGCAGTGAAATCCCCAGGTAAATAAACACCCCCAGGAGGTTGTTGAGAGGAACCGCAGGGCACAGCATATGAAGTTTGGGACGTTTGAGGGGAAAGCTAAGGCAACATTATCCTGAGAGACAGAAGGCTCTGTGGGAGAAATCTTATCTTTAAAAAAAAGTCTTATTTAAACAAGGGGAGCAAAATTGCACAGGAGGAACCACCTGCACCTCCAAGCAAACCAAACATTTGTCAATTGGCAAATTTAAATTCTCATTAGTGTCCATTATAACAGTAATACAAAGAACCCGTATAAGATTCACTAGTCCCATTAAATGATTTAAACAGAAAAAAGAAAACCTAGACACCTTTAACCTCAGCTTTGCTGAGAGCTTACCGCTCCTAGCGCCAACAGAAAGATCCCACTATGATTTTGGATCCTCTCCAGCCGCTGAACAAATGCACCACAGTAGAAAACTCCGGTCTGCAAAAGCCGGAAAAAAAGGAAGCGCATGTCACATGACTGCAACTAAAAAGAAAATTGCGCCACCAAACAAAATGGCGCGAAATAAACCTCACTTCCTGGTTTGAAAAAGCTATAGCATAACGGCTCCGATCACATGACCGCCTCCAATAATACCCTGCCGAAAAACTCAGGCTAATAATAGTGTAAAAAACACCTCCTAAACAAAAAGGAGAACTGACAAACTACCATTCTTATAGAGCCCAGACACATATAAACCATATAACATGTCTCCTCAGCCTCTAAAGTTCCCAATGCAGTGCCCTTTAAATGCTTCCTGCCCATTAAAGCACATACATGTTCCCCTAAACACATCTACAAAGATCTCCAGAAATAGAAGTCTTCCATTAACTCCTTGATTGCTGGAACCTTCTAACCTAGGAGGTAAACACTTACCTGTGGAAGTGGTGGTCAGGCAGGGAACAGTTAGGTATGTCGGATCACTCCACATCTAAAAGAGACCTGTAGAAAAAAACAGAGTAACCAACTCTGGTTTTCTACCAAAGTGGTAACATCGGTGTTAGCAATAAAGCAAGGACCACCTGGCTGCCTTCTAACTGCTAAAAGCCACCATTATTCTTACTAAAGAGACATGGACACAGCATAGCCCCAATACTTGCTTGCAGGGAAAAGTACCCATAAAAGGATTAAAAATCATCAGACACCTTCTTTGCCATCCTCCCCTGATTAAGGCAAAGAGAATGACTGGGGGATATGGGTAAGGGAAGTGATACTTAACAGCTCTGCTGGGGTGCTCTTTGCCTTCTTCTGCTGGCCAGGAGTGAATATCCCACTAGTAATTGGAATGATTCGTGGACTCTCCATGCCATAGGAAGGAAAAGAGTTTACTTTCAACTTGTAATACAAGCGCAACCCAATGCATGCAAAAAAACGTACTAGTGCAGTTAAAGTGAATGTACATTTTTTGTTAATTCTTCTTCCCTATCAATTCTCAAACAAAAGATTAGTTAAACCTCTGCATTATTTTTAACAAAATCTTATAATTTCACATTATATTTCAACTTAGCTCCGTTTTTCAATCCAACTCCTCCCATCCAGTTCTTCCTGTATTTCTACCGCATTACGTATAGAGCGGTCCCGCCTGCTCTGTTACGTAGTTGAAAAGCGCATTCACGAGGAGTACTCTATTTGTGCATGCGTTTACCACGGTCGTGCTAATATGTGCATGTGTTCCATAATGCTTACGCAATAGCTATCGGCACCGCGATTTTCAGTGTGCATGCGTCCTTACAGCGTATTTTGCAAATGAGTGCTGATAATTTCTGCGCATGAGGGAGTCGTAGATGCACATTGCTTCTGAATTGGTCATCAGTTTGTAAACTTATGCGCATTAACATTGCGTGACATTTAAGAAAAGGGGCTGAACGCCCTGGGGGGGGTGGTAAAGCGGATTCGTTTAATGAAGTGTCAATTAAAGTAGAAATGAGGGACAAAATGGCGGGTGGAGGAAGCAAGTAAAAGAATTATCGGTAAATAACTGTATAATTCAATTTCAGGTTAGTTTGTAAAAAAAAAAAAGATGAATTAAAGTACACTTTATTTTTGGTGATACACAATATGAGAATGAGCGATCCCATTGAGTTTACATCCACTTTAACGCTCCACTTGTAATCTAGCCACTATGTCTTTACTAAAAGTGATAAAGATTAGCTAGAAACTATATAAAAAAAAAATATCACCCCTCCATTTAATCTTTCTTCTAGGATGGATAAACTTGTACCTTTATACAGTAAGAATGGGACCAATTCAGGCTTAATGTTGCCCTGACTGGTCCTTTGCAAATGAGTTAGAATACAATTTCAGGCACAAAGAGACAAGTTTCAAAACACAAACCGTTTGAAGTTCTGAATAGAGCAGTTAAACGTGTTTTATTCTTGCACAAGTTTTGATCACTCCAATAGAAATGTATGACACTTCCACTAATGCAGTTGTAATAAACTAAAACTAGAACAATTTACTAGCAAATTTGCTTTAAGCCACAGAGAAGAAGTTGAACTGTGTACATAATAAAAAAACTGTTAACTTACAGAGCTGGGGTTATACATCATTTAATAAAAACAAATATAGCAGCCATAAAAGAAAAAACAAAACACTCAACTCCTCATTGTTGCTTCATAGGGGCCCATTTATCGTACTCGAGACAGACAACATTCCTACCTGGGAACCTGTCCAGTCAGCATTGTGGCGAGTGGGTAACATTCGCTTCCTGCAATTATCATTGCATAAGCAATTGCTTGTGCAGTTGCTTCCCACCCCCAGAGCTGGTGTATCTTCCCAATTGGATATGAGTAGGATGACAGGTTAAAGGGACATTCCGGTCAAAATTTAAATGCACATAGGTGAATTACATCTTTCAAAAGAAACATATTTGCAATATACATGTATTAGCAAAAATGCTTCTGGTAAAAGTTATCACTGTTTTAGTGTTAACATATTTCTCTGCACGTGCGTTTGAGAGGCATAGCTAGATATTCGCAGTGCACCAGCATTTTAAATACTGCAGCTGCTCAGAGCACAAGTGGGGCTTGTATCATGTCAGCAATTGACAAATTGAGTCATTAACGGATGATACAAGCACCTTAGGCTCTCTGAGCAAGTGCTGTGTTTAAAATGCTGGTGCACGGTGCATACTTAAAGGGACACTGAACCCAAATTTTTTCTTTCGAGAGTCAGATAGAGCATGTAATTTTAAGCAACTTTCTAATTTACTCCTATTGTCAAATTTTCTTCATTCTCTTGGTATCTTTATTTGAATGTAAGTTTAGATGCCGGC
Source organism: Bombina bombina (assembly GCF_027579735.1). Classification (NCBI taxonomy): domain Eukaryota; kingdom Metazoa; phylum Chordata; class Amphibia; order Anura; family Bombinatoridae; genus Bombina; species Bombina bombina. Next base: position 152,878,601 of record NC_069504.1, read on the forward strand.
CTATTTTTGGTGAACAACCTGGGTTGTTCTTGCTGATTGGTGGATAAATTCACCCACCAATAAACAAATGCTGTCCAGTGTTCTAAACAAAAAAAATAGCTTAGATGCTTTCTTTTTCAAATAAAGATAGCAAGAGAACGAAGAAAAATTGATAATAGGAGTAAATTAAAAAGTTGCTTAAAATTGCATGCTCTATCTGAATCACTAAAGAAAAAATTTGGGTTCAGTGTCCCTTTAAAAGCTATAGCCGTTTCAAAAGTTTTTTATTAGAAGAATTTTTGCCAATACATGTATATTACAAAAATGCTTTTATCCAAAACTGAAACAAATCCACATGGATCAATTTTGGCTGGAATATCCCTTTAAAGTGAAAGTAAATCCTAGCCTTTTACAAACGCTAGGATTTACTATTGAAACAAATAAAGGGCACTTTCATTCATGAAGTATAAGATACTTCATGTAGAAAGCTCCTATATTTGATTCAATCGATCGCCGCTCTTGGCTCCTACAGCAGAGCACGGCTAAAAAAAAAATTTGGTTAAGAGGTGACGTTTTCACCTCTTAGGCAATAGCCGTGCAGTAAATCCGGCTCCCATGGGCACCAAGCCGGATTTACTGCACGGCTATTGGCTAAGAGGTGAAAACATCACCTCTTAGCCAAAAATTTTTTTTAGCAGTGGGCTTCTGTAGCAGTTAAAAACAGCGATCGATTGAATCAAATAAAGGAGTATTTTACATGAAGTATCTTATACTTCATGAATGAAAGTGCCCTTTATTTGTTTCAATAGTAAATCCTAGAGTTTGTAAAATATTTACTTTCACTTTAAGTAGTAGCATTTTTAAGACAGTTGCTTCTTAACTAGTGTTGTGGGCTGCAAAGCTACATTTGCAGCTTTATAAATGGAGTTCATAGTGTCATAAGTATAACTATTAATTCAGCATTATACCCAACAATAACCATTAACTTTTCCACATTGCTATATGATGCCAGTAAAAACTGTCTTCTCATTTAGATTAATTAAAATGTTATCTTCAAAACGGGAACATTCTAGTCAAATTTAAAATGCAAATGAGTACATATCAAATTCAATTAGAACGATTTTGCAATATGTGAATTCTTTCATTTACTTAGATACCAAATCTCTTCAAAAAGGCAACATTTTACATACCAAAATATGTGAAAACATCTGGAAGGAAAATAGAAAGCCACAGAAGATACTTTGATTGACCACAGAATCCTTAAAGGGACAGTCTAGGCCAAAATAAACTTTCATGATTCAGATAGAGCATGTAATTTTAAACAATTTTCCAATTTACTTTTATCACCAATTTTGCTTTGTTCTCTTGTATTCTTATTTGAAAGCTTAATCTAGGAGGTTCATATGCTAATTTCTTAGACCTTGAAGGCCACCTCTTTTCAGAATGTATTTGAACAGTTTTTCACCACTAGAGGGTGTTAGTTCACGTATTTCATATAGATAACACTGTGCTCGTGCACGTGAAGTTATCTGGGAGCCATCACTGATTGGCTAGACTGCAAGTCTGTCAAAAGAACTGAAAAAAGGGGCAGTTTACAGAGGCTTAGATACAAGATAATCACAGAGGTTAAAAATATATTAATATAACTGTGCTGGTTATGCAAAACTAGGGAATGGGTAATAAAGGGATTATCTTTTAAAACAATAAACATTCTGGTGTAGACTGTCCCTTTAAACTATACATTGCACTAGATATTAATTTTTATATTTCTTTTGTCTATCGGAGCACTGTCTCTAAGTAAAGACACATTTGCAAATTATAAGAAGACGTTGAAATCTTTGAAATTATACATATATATTTAGTAACCCTAGTGGTTTACACCAGGGGCTCCCAAACTTTTTTTTTTTTGTACGGAGAGCTGACTCTTAACAGCAGGATTGGTCACTGGACATGTTACATTATACTTACACACATTACACAGGGAATTAAGTTAATATCAGTGAATTCAATTAAATTTAAAACACTAATCAAATTTACAAAATCTGGTAGAAAAAGGCTCTGCCTCCCCTGACCGCACATCCCTGGAACAAATACATATGCTGAATTGTAGAATGAGAAGCATGGAACTGCTTTTTTGATAACTTACTGATATCTATTTTCTGCATAGCAGTTCTATCAGCCACACAAAAAAACATGACAGGTCACGTGGCGGTAGTTAGGGCAGCCCAGATTTAAACAATTAGCTCATACATATGGTAAATACAAACAACTACGTTGTATCTTTAAAACATCATATTGCTTTGTTCATAGATTTTCCTATTACTGGCCCATATTAAATTGTTGATGTGATTGATTAGGCCAAAAATATGCATGGATAATACTAGAAATTTTAATCAAAACCAGTTTAACCCGTATTTTTATAAAAACTATTTCCACAGCAATATCAGCATATTCCCAAATTAAGACCTAGACAGGAATGCATCCAATTTTGAGCACTTTAGTAAACAGATATATTGAAACAGTTTCAGACTTTTCTTCGGTATAGATTGGGAATGAACTATACAAGCTCCCATAGGAAAGGAAAGTGAATAGCACCACAGGGCTTAGCATGGCAGAAAAAAAAAAAAAAAAAAGAAATTACTTAATTTGGTCCATTGCAACCAGTTGGTCAGAAAGGCAAATTTATCATCAACTGTAGCTCAAGTAAAATTATTATATGAACAAGAGAAAATACTACAACAGAACAGCACTGACTGGTCCTTTATTTCTTTTTCTCTCACTTCCGGGTTATGGAAGAGGGAAGACAAGGACTGTGTGTGAATCAGCAGATAAAGGGGACACGGTAGTATTTTCATCTTTGTTTTTCTAATAGAACATTCCAAAATATATTTCTTTTTTTTTTTAATCCATGTTCCTGCCCTTAATAGACCAACATTTTCTTGGAAGTTCAGCAAATCTGAATTCTGCTCTTTTGTATGCATGATGAGTACAGACTACCTTGTACACATATATCACTATCCCTGCAGACCCCACACCCCCACAACAACCTGCATAGTTCTTGCAACTGCATTAGGACAGCAAATACCAAATATCATGATTTAATTAAGGAGGGAAATGCAGGGCTCTGTGATAAAACTGACATATGGACGCTTAAAAAAGGCACAAGACTTTGTTACTGGCTCAAGTGCCTCATTTTTCTTATTGACAAAGAGCAACCAATAAGGAAAAATTAAAACCATTTAAAAAAAAGGTGTCCAGAAATATCCTTCAGGACCCATTTATAAAACTGGAGCTACAAACACATGCTACCAGACCTTTCAGTAGTCGAGAGAATCGGAGCGTTGTCAAGTTAGTTATTTGGTCTCTCATTACAAGCCAGTGATCCCCAGGAACAGAATAGCCAGACAATGTTAATAGGTTCACAAACAGGCAAGTCAAATACACCTGCTCAAAAGAAATACAAAAAAGGCACATATTGGATAAAAACAATAACAAGTACAAAATACAGCAGAGAAAGATTACATCCAGTTTTTTTTTTTTTATAGTCCAGTTTCCATAATTTAAATCCCATCTCAGCATTTTGTGGTATTATACTGAGGTTTCCTTAGACTCACTCAGGGGAGGTTTAAAGGCCGTCAGCTCCTTGTAGGTGAGACCTGGGTGAGGGGGGAAAGATAAGTATTGAAAATATTTATGTAAAACATTATTTTTAGGGGAATTTAAACATTTACAAAATGTATAAATAAAAAAAAAGTATTTTATATTGAGATACAAAATGTACAATAACGTTCACACAGCAATATAAAAACTGCAAGCCTCAAAAGGAGCTTATAAATGTCTCCTCAAGTAACTATAAACAGTAAATAAGAAAACAACTAATTAAAGGGCCAGTATACACACAAACAAATTGGGCTAATTTAATAAAACTCTTGATGCATACAAAGTTTGCAATTGACATGCATTATTTTTTTTACTTCTAAAGAGTTAAAATAGGGAAGAAACTTGCAATGTTTTTACTGTATATGGAGACAATCATCCTACATACTATTTAGAGAGAGAGCTTTTACCTCAGTCCCTAACTAGTGTGTTTACTGACAGCCCTCCTGCTGGAGCTATCTGTGTAATGATTTATACATCCTTTCTTTACATACTTTCTAGGATTTCATTTTACAGTCTCATTCAGAAAAATCCCTGAAAATGTTAATATTCATAATTCAGCCCACAGTTCTGTTCTAAATAAATCAATATTTATGTATAATATATGTAACCACTGTCCCATTAGACAATGTGCATGCGCTACTGTAAAACATGTTTTCCTGTGATCCTTGTGTATATTGAATATGGTGTAACACATATTGGTTTTCAGTTTTATATTCTAAATAATATACTGGCTCATTTTACAGCATATAAGATGCAAGTGTCTATAGGATGCAGCTTTGATTTATAGAATATAGGGTATGGCTAACTGACCATCTTGATTTGGAATATAAGACACACAATATTTTACAGGCATTTTAAAGTGTACTTTGTGTATGCTTTTAAAAAAGTTATGCATCTCATCCTGTATTTAAGGAACTGCTTTATGATTATTTTTTAACACAGTCCCCTAGCTTGCTATTGTAATCTAAGACTATACTTTTTCCAGTCACTTTTTTGGAAAAAGGTCAAACTCCAGTATGCAGCTGCACACCTGGGCATTTTTATTTATTTGTTTTTAAAAAAAATTTAAAAGAAAAAAAGCATTTTCAGAAATTCAGCCGTTTTAGAGCTCCATTATTTTCTTCATTAAGTAAACTTGTGTTTTATATCAATTTTATTTTTGTACATCATCAAAATCTAGCAGCCAGAGGGTTAAGAATATCAATTCTCCTCTCTGCCTTCTTTTGTGTGTCTGCAGGAATTCCACTCCCCTTCCTCCCTCCCGGTTCAGCAGCGTTAGAGGTTGCTCCGGTGTCAGGATAACATAGTTAAAGGGACATGCCACCCACATTTTTTCTTTTATGATTTAGAAAGAGAATGCAATTTTAAACATCTTTCTAATTTACTTATATTATCTAATTTGTTTTATTCTCTTGATATTCTTTGATGAAAAGCATATCTAGATATGCTCACTAGCTGCTGATTGGTTGCTGCACATAGAAGCCTCGTTTGATTGGCTCACCATGTGCATTGCTTTTTCTTCAACTAAGGATATCTAAAAAATGAAGCAAAATAAATAATGCAAGTAAACTGTAATGTTGTTTAAATTTCTATTCTCCATCTGAATCATGAAAGAAAGATTTTGGGTTTAGTGGCCCTTTAAATGCCGTGGTAACCGGGAGGGGTGAAGGGGGGGTGGAATTCCTGCAGAAATACAACAGAAGGCAGATGATGCAGAGATACAGAGAAGCAGTGGGGGCTGGCTGTAAGGACAATAGGGAGAGAGGAGAAAAGTCTTGCTTTGTAGCTAGTGTGTCGTATGAACGTATTCTTAGGTAATGACACTTTATCATCAATTTTAGAAGCTTTACCAGCAAAATTGCTAATACATGCCAATTACAAACTTTATCTTCTTTGAATTCTTTATTTAAATAGGCCATATTTTTTTGGGTGTATAATGTCCCTTTAAGAGGCCATTAACAACTGATATTACCCAGTACTTACTCCTTTATTGCAATCAGCATTCATGTTCTCTAAATAGATGAGACTTGAAAGTTTATCTGGAACACACAGAGGGGCCGATTTATCATTGCGTCGATTTCGACGCATTCGCTGGAGTCAATACGCTCGCCAGACATCACTCCCGCGAATCTACAAACGATAGCCTTATTTATGAAAAAGTCTGTCAAAAACACGCGCGTCAAGTACGGCACAATAATCATCGGACTGTTGATAAATAAGAGTCATCGATGTCGCGGATATTCTGTTTTTTCCAACTTTATTTATACCATTTCATTACTGTCCGTGAACAAGCACATTTCTCTAATGCTAATCTTTTAGGTTTCATCTGTTAATGTCCAAGAAATAGCTAAATTTATACCTGAACAAACAATAATATAAAAAATCTGATATTTTCACATAAATGAATGTGTATTTGTATTTCTATAAATCATGATATGCCTATCTTATGTTTTTTTCTTTTAAATGATAATGCTAGAAATTGTACATATATCTTTGCACACATACTTGTGTGTGTAATTTATATATATCTCCTATATTATAAAAGACAAGAGTTTGTCTGAAGCCGTCATGCGCAGTTCAGACAAACTCTTGCAGCTGATCGCACGCGCACCCACCCGACAGCAGCGCGAGGACCCGGCAGCACAGCTGATCGCACACAGGGGAGGGGAGAAGAGAGAAAAAGAGAGAAAAAGAGAGAAAAAGAGAGAAAAAGAGAGAAAAAGAGAGAAAGAGAGAGAAAAAGAGAGAAAAAGAGAGAAAAAGAGAGAAAAAGAGAGAAAAAGAGAGAAAGAGAGAGAAAGAGAGAGAAAGAGAGAGAAAGAGAGAGAAAGAGAGAGAAAGAGAGAGAAAGAGAGAGAAAGAGAGAGAAAGAGAGAGAAAGAGAGAGAAAGAGAGAGAAAGAGAGAGAAAGAGAGAGAAAGAGAGAGAAAGAGAGAGAAAGAGAGAGAAAAAGAGAGAAAAAGAGAGAAAAAGAGAGAAAAAGAGAGAAAAAGAGAGAAAAAGAGAGAAAAAGAGAGAAAGAGAGAGAAAGAGAGAGAAAGAGAGAGAAAGAGAGAGAAAGAGAGAGAAAGAGAGAGAAAGAGAGAGAAAGAGAGAGAAAGAGAGAGAAAGAGAGAGAAAGAGAGAGAAAGAGAGAGAAAAAGAGAGAAAAAGAGAGAAAAAGAGAGAAAAAGAGAGAAAAAGAGAGAAAAAGAGAGAAAAAGAGAGAAAAAGAGAGAAAAAGAGAGAAAAAGAGAGAAAAAGAGAGAAAAAGAGAGAAAAAGAGAGAAAAAGAGAGAAAAAGAGAGAAAAAGAGAGAAAAAGAAAAAGAGAAAGAGAAAGAGAAAGAGAGAGAGAGAGAGAGAGAGAGAGAGAGAGAGAGAGAGAGAGAGAGAGAGAGAGAGAGAGAGAGAGAATTAAATATAACACAACACGGCCCGTGTGAACGGGCTTTAGGACTAGTTTATATATAAATCCAAAACAGATTGCACTCCAGACGTCCTAAGTCAGCAACCCAGGGAGCAGCAGAGCAAAGTATAAAGAGTAAAAATAAGAGAGCACTCCTATGGGAATCCTTTTAACAATACCTCACTTTATTAGTAAGTAAAGTGAGGTATTGTTAAAAGGATTCCCATAGGAGTGCGCTCTTATTTCTACACTATATATATATATATATATATATATATATATATATATATATATATATATATATATATATATATATATATATATATATATGTGTTATGTCAGAAAACATTTGCAAACATATTTACATGTCCTTAATTCATTTTTGTGTTCTAAACAATGTTGTCTTTCATATCTGTGTTTATTTATACCACTATATGTATATAGTGTAAATATATAATTATTCTGAGCAAGAATAATTGTGAATATAACATGTAATCAGGGTATCATATGTATTTATTTGAAAATCAACGGATATTTTAAGAGCTGGGCCAGTTTTCTCTCTGCATCAGTGTAACCCTTCCTGATTGCAGTCTAGTTTGAAACACCACCCAACACAGGTGTTAAAAAATGGGCAGGCATATAAGATGACATTTCTTAAAGGGACACTCAGGTTTTATTAAATTTTCATGATTCAGATACAGCATGTAATTTTAAACAACTTTCCAATTTACTTCCATTAAAATGCTTACACATTTTTGAGTCACCAGCTCCTACTGAGCATGTGCAAGAATTCAGACTATACGTATATGCATTTGTGATTGGCTGATTGCTATCACATGGTACAGGGGGAGTGGAAATATACATAACTTTAAAATGTGTTAGAAAAGAATCTACCACTCATTTGAAGTTCAGAGTAAATGCTATTGTATTGTCTTGTTATCTAACATTTGTTGATTATGCAAATCTACTGTGTTTACTGGTCCTTTAATGAAAATGAAATTCAAGAGAAGGAAGAAATACACTGAAAATAGCATGACAGTAAAGAGGTGATTTTAATTTCTGCTGTATCTGATTCATGATAGTTTAATGTTAGGTAAACTCTCTCTTTGAGCTATCAGTTTAAGATTATATTGAATCAAACATCATTAGATTATTAAAACGATTGTCAGAAATATTACACTGTGTGGCCTAATTTCACCATCAATGTTTATCTTTAATACTAATTTCACATATACATACTTTCAAAGTAGAATACACAATGCAACAAATGGCACTTACAAGTTCTGATGAGTGATCAATGACAAGTATAAATCAATTTGATTAGTTAGTGATAGTAGAAAATGTATATTTCAATCAGATTGGCTGATTTCATTAATCACATGATTATGCATTTACCAATAAGAAGTTGTGGAAAAAAAGTATTACGTCAAATTTGGTGCAAAGTGGAAAGTGGGACTTGTATTACATGCATTAAACATGGTGCAAATAGATTTATCCAAAAAAGGAAGTTAGCTATATTATGTAATGTATTTATTTCATTTTTATCCCTATATCTACTAGTGCACCAAATTTGAAGCAATACTTCGCACCAAAGTTGGAGCAATAATATTGTCCCCTTGCTTTGTAATGAGACAAAGATGTAACATAATCCATATGTAGGGTAACACAATTTACTTTTATTATCTAATATGCTTTATTGTCTTGCAGCATCGAACATAACCTTTCTGTGTTTTCAGACTCCCATTGATTTCTATGGCATTTGCGGCCTCAAGGGTGGCGCAATGAACTATAGGTACGCTGCGTCTGAATAGACGCGAGCGTACCTGTTGAATGTTTGATCAATTGGCAAGAGGGTCAAATAAAGTCGAATGTGATGGCGGATGATCAGTAGTCCGCTCGAATAACACAAGCACCGATCTGTGTCGAATTGATATAGCGGGAGCGTATATTACGTCACACATTTCAACATTTGACGATCTTGATGCTTTGTTAACTACGGCGGATCAAAATTGCGTCGAATTTGATGCATGATTCCAGCGGATTATCAGTTGAAGCATTGATAAATCGGCCCCAGGGTGTCTTTTTTTCAACAAAAAGGAAATTATTATTGTGGGTTTTTCCCCCCCCCCATTAAACAGTTAAGCCTCATCTGGACGCATTACATGGGACATGAAATCGTTATTTCAAGATACAGAGAAAACAATTTTAAAACAACTTTCCAAATTTCTTCTATTATAAAATTAGGTTAATTCTCTTTGTATCCTTTGCTGAAGGAGCAGTAACGTACCTAGCTAATGACAAGAGGCATATATGCGCAGCCACTAATCAGCAGCTACTTCCTAGAAGTGCTTTGCTGCACCTGAGTATACCTAGGTATGCTTTTCAACAAAAATATGCCAAGAAAATAACGTCATTTACATAACAGAAGTAGATTGGAAAGTTGTTTAACTCTTAAACTGCTAAGCCATTTCCACCCACCTCTGTGCTGAACTGTTTTGGAGTTTTTAAGTGGTGCTCACATTAAAAAGGGACATTAAACACTAAAATGCTAGATAAAATGATGCATTCAAAGAAAAGATTAGTATGAGAACAACATGTAAATAATTTCATTAGCTGTTGATAAATATTGACAAATTAATGTGTAAAGTTTTAGTGTCTATAAAACAATGGGAGCTGCCACGTTGTAACTTAGGTTACCTTTTCTGCTGTGGCCAATTAGAGATTGTTATAAATTGGTCACTAGATTGAGCAGCCAATTGCTGTGTGGAATATAAAACAGTGTTCTGCACTTACATTTCTAACAGGAACTAAAAAAGATCACAATTTCAGAATGGCGTTACATGAAAAGGGGACAAAAGAAAAAGTATATTGCAAAGTATATATACTTAAACACCCTACCTGAGCAGTATGCTCTCACCAGTTATTCCCACCTCCTATAACCTCCGATCCAGTACCAGCACATTTAGCGTGCCTCAATACAAAAAGAAAGCAGCTCGATCCTCCTTTTCCTACAGAGCACCACAATTATGGAACAACCTCCCGCACACTTTCAAACCTTCCCCATGCCTAATATCCTTTAAGAGATCCCTCTACATATCTCAAAACCGAATGCACCTGTCATTGTTGATTATATATTTCCTACCTGTTCTATGTTAAATTTTTGTGCATATATCATGTATTATTATTGTTTTGTATTTTATTGTACCCATTGTATCAATGCAATGTTTTGTGTACCCAGGACATACTTGAAAACGAGAGAAATCTCAATGTATCTTTCCTGGTAAAATATTTTATAAATAAATTATATATATATATATATATATATATATATATATATAATTTATCTTTTTATATTACCATCTCAAAATGTTTAATGTTCCTTTATAGCCCTACTGTAGGTCATTTTTCATTATTTAACCCACAGATATTACATATTGGGGTTTTTTCAGCAGGCACAGAAGATTCAAATTATACTATTTTATGTATATGTCATGACACATGAGAACTATACAACAAAATGCATAAAAAAGGCCGATGCGCGAAAATTATAAGAAATATCATAAGAGAGGAGTATCCCAATTTTGATTGCTGATCCTATAATGAAGATAATTATGCAGAATGGTTGTGAGTTTATTTCAAGAAAAGGAAAATCAATAGGCAATCTAGTTTCCCCTTCAGATCTCCCAAGAGAAATTAAGACTTGCTGGTTAAATCAACAAAATGTTTTTTTCAAATGTAGAAGAAACATTTGTAAAACATTTAATCATGTAATGGAAGGGAAAAGTTGTAGATCTACTTCAACAAAACGCACACATGAGATAAAATTTCATATAAATTGTAACACAACTCATGTAATATACCTCCTAACATGCGAGGAGTGCTTAAAACAATATATAGGTAGAACTAAGAGGTCCCTAAAGGATAGGGTGTTACAGCACCTTAGATCACTTGAGGATGAGGATTCAACTACACCGATAGCCAAATATTTTAGGGAATTTCATCATTCCAACTCTAACCTTCTTAGAGTTCAGGGAATTGATCATGTCCCTATTTGGAGAAGAAGGGGTAACAGGGAGAACAAATTGAATCTCAGAGAGGTTTTTTTGATATTTACTCTCAATACCTCAATCCCAGATGGTCTTAACT